>NW_015374316.1:0-87651 GCF_001272555.1 Dufourea novaeangliae | reverse complement strand
CCCCCCCCCGGTCGCCCCTATCTGGTGCTGGTTTCAGTTCTCGCGTCACCCTTCCCGCCCCCAATCCCACCCAGCCGTACGTCGCGTAATTCGATGAATTTCGTTTATAAATTAACACGACCATTTATAATAATTAGTCGCATTACCGTAGGAAAGTATATACCTATCGTTATTTTCCCGTGGCAACGAAATGCATTTCATAATTATCTCGACATTTAAACAAACGCAGGAGGAGTGGTCCTTCTGTCTCTATGATAATTGCATCCCCCCCGCCGCCCGTGGCCCTTTGCCGCTCATCGGTTGCAACCCCCCGATCCGAACAAGCCGTCCAAACTTGTCGTAAATGTTCGATTAATAAATTAAACGAAGGAAAACGACTATCAATTACGTTTTAGTCGATATGGAAGCAATATCTACGCGATAAACGTCGAACCGATACGCGTCGTCGTTCCGAAAATCTGAAATATCCTGTTAATCTGACGTATTCGCTGAACGAATCGTTGTATTCGATTCTGCAGCAGCTACGAATCATTTTATTCGGTTTGTAACACCGTGAAATAGAATGTTCCCCACGTTCTGGCCGAACATGGGGCCGAAAACCTACACTGGCATTTCGCGAGGAAATACGCCGCGTAATCGTGCGTTACCTGGCACGGATTCCGACTAGGATACAGGTAAAACGAGGAGAACCATCGGCGCATTCGGTTAGACGGTGTCGATGACACGATCCATCAAGATTTTCGCGCGTTTCTTTACGCAACGGAATACACGCGCGTCGCAAGCAACCCTTCCCCGATAGTCGTGAGCGGTACACCGCTTTTCTACCCTTCCCTTCTTGCACGCGCCGTTGCCCGCTGAGTGTTGCGTTCTCCCCTGGCCTGGTTTTTTCTATTAATAGAGAAACCTCGGGGCTTCCTTTCCTGCGTGCACGAAGGAAACCGCGTGTTTCGTGGTGGACGAGCGCCTAGAAAAAGAGTTGCGAGTGATCGAACCACTTTCAGGAAGGAAAATATATTCTCGAACACGTGTCCCCTGTCGTCGTTGTTTATCTACCGTGAATCGTGGCCGTTCTTACCTTCAAAGGACGTGTTTACTAGCACAGACGATCGCGTATGACTCGCGGCGAAACTGAATACAAGCCACTTGAAACAGGAGGAGAGGCTGCCTTCGTAAGATTCTAAGCTTGTACAGGCTGTTCCAGTGAATTGGTCGGGGAAGCGTTAAAAAAAACGTGTTACTCGAGGTTGCCACGGCGGAAAGAACGTTGAAGGGGTGGCGTACGCAGGCGATGACGTTGCCAGGGGTAGCCAAGAGGTCTCAACGCGTTTTTTTTTTTCTTTTTTCAACTGGCATCACGCGAGCACGCGTAGCATTCGTCGGTTGCTCATATCGGCGCGGTTATTCCCTCTGGTATTTTCAAAGACACGCGTACTGACGCGCGCGTGTCGGGTAACCAACCAGCGTGGATCATCCTCTCGGAGCGGCGGCGTCGATCTTACCGCGATTTCGATTGAACGCGCTTACGCCCCGTAAATCAAAGAGACCGCAACCTTCCGCGTGTCACCATAATTCATCGTTCGAAGCGAAGAAGAAGAAAAAAGAATTGGCCGAATGGAAACTACGATTTTGATCGTTCCACGATAACAGACTGACAGTGGGTGGCAACCGTCGATAACGAATGTCGCGCGACGCGTATTGTTGCGCTCGACGTGCACGATGATTGCCGATCTGTGCTCGTATAAATTATATATACATATATATACACATACACGTAGCCCACACGAAAATGGACAGAGTTGTGTACGTGAGATTCGCGGGGCGGAATCGATCATTAGCCGGACTAAAAATAACGTTCAAAGGCATTTCGTTTATTTCCATGGGTATGACGCTCGTCCGCCGCTCGCAATCCCCCCTACTTTTTTTTTTATTTTCTAGTTGATCCTGCGTACGCGTAGGTACGGCGGCGCGCACTATATTTACGTACACGCAGGGAGGGCAAATTATGCACGCAGGGAGGAAAAGAGAAGGGCAGCTCTGTCGGCATCTCCGGTGTGCTCATGCATAATTCAATCAGAGTTAGACTAGAAACGTCAATACAGCTCGCAGATTATTTCTTTTCCCGGGCTGCTGCGCTCTCCCGCCTAGTCTTGTTCTTTCTCTCTTTCTCTCGGTCGCGTTCCACCCTCGCCTCGCCTCTGCCCTCCTGGTCCGGAGAGAAGAGGAGCAAAACCGAGAGGGGAAAAGAGATTTCTCCTTCTGGCGCCTATCCGCCACCCAACCTCCCCCCACACCCCCAACCATTCCCTCCTCACCCCTCTGCCTCTTCCGCCCGCGCCACACCTCGCGCCCCTGCCGAACCCTCCTCCATCCCCACCTCTCTTCTTTTATATTTTAATCAACTAATTCTGCGCAATGCGTACATTTATTGCGCCCTTTCGGTCGGCGGTATCCGCCTACCCCTTCCCGCTTAACGGCCCCCGCAGCCCTCCTCCACCCTCACGGCCACCCTCTGCCGCCACCCCGTGGTATACCATCCCGCGTTTTAATTGCAAATCTCACCTCGTCCGCTGATTCGATGGGATTTTTTCGCTGCTGGCCAATGAGAACGATCACGACCGATGCCGGCTTTTGGCAAAGTCAATTTTTTGCCGCTCTTCTTTCCCTCCCTCTGCCCCTCCGCCCTCTCGACACGCTGGTTGTACTCCCGTTTTCCAACCCTCCTCCCTCTTCCTCTCGATCATACCTGACTTCCGATTCGTAATATTGTTAATTAAATGTCGTAACTCCGCTCTTTGTGTTTCGCAGGGCGTAATGATATTAATTATCCGCCGCGACTCGTTCGTTCATTCGTTCGTTCGTTCGAACGAGTTCCAATGCGTAACGCCGTTATTAATCGGACATTAATAATAAATAGCTAACCAGGCGGGGGGCTGGTAGATGAGTTCCGTCGAGATAAATTTCTCCGGTCACGGCGAACTCCATACCGTCTGAGAACCGATCGGTGAGCTCGTCGCGCTCCTACGGCCAATAGACTTCGCGTCACCCCCGTCGATGTTTCTCTTCTCGAGAGAGCAAAGCGTCGTTACAATCCCGGAGAAATCCAGCCCTGTGGGGAGGGAAAAAATATTGCATTACCTTCTACGCTAATAGTTTCCTTTGACGGCCCATCAGCGTCTGCCTTTAATCTAGGCGGCCACAAAGGAACTCATCCTTTACCCTCTCGCGCTCTCACCTTCTTCTCTCCCTTCCCACTCCCTCTCTCACTCACTCGTGTTTCTCCACATGGAACCATGTACGCGTATGCACCCGTAAAGCACGCATTTGTCCGTGATCCGCGGCGTGCCGCACACGCGGCGTCGGTTGCGGATGGAAAATAGAGGGAAAAAAAACGAAGAAAGGAAACTCGCGCGCGCGGAGGCCGAGCAACCGGAGCGGCGAGAATTATCGCGGAGGTCGTACTCGGTTGCTGACGAATGGAATCGCGTGTAGGGGGTGAAAGGGGTAAGGGTACCGAGAAGATTCGAAAAGGACCAAGGGGGTAGAGATCGAGTGAAGACAGAAAGAGAGCAGGAAAGAGAGAGAAACAGGCCGTTTTTTAAACGCGAACTCGGTGTGGCAACGCGGACCTCTGTGTTTTACACAGTCGAGGGTATGTTCTCCTTTTTCGCGAGCCCTGCCCCGTCCCACCCTCTCATTCAATAGTACCACCCTCCTTTTAGCATCGGCATCTCTTTTTCTAACCGACTCCCCGGGTGTCTTTTCGCCCATAATTTTTCTCTCTCCGTCGCGCTCTAACCCTCTCATCCCTCTCCGTGATACGATTTCACCCTCTTGCTTTGCCTTGGCTTGCCTTGCCTTGCCTTCCCTCGGGCACCGAGAATCCCTCCCACCCTCGAACCGACTCTACCTTTGCCTTCGGCTAAAGAGGGAAATGAAAGCGAAACTGTTCAGCGGTGCTCTCTCGCCCGACTTCCCGTCTCTCTCTTTCTCTCTCTCATTCTATCGTTCCGTCTCTCATGCGGTCACGCGTCCTCTCCTCTTCTAGCTCGTGTCATTGCTCGCCTCTTCGTTCTCCTCCCTTCGTGTCTCTTGTCTCTAGCCTGCTAGTTCGCTCCCGCTCACCCTCCCGTTTCCTTCCTACCGTGTGTCAGCCCTCCTCGTGCCACCCTTCTAATTTTTCCACCTCTTTCACTAAAATTAAAATCAATAGTAGCACCACGTGCCCGGGGACCCTGCCAGGAACACCGCCACCCTCATCAACCGTCGCATCAATCTCTAGAACGCCTGAAAATCGTTTCGAACTAGTGCCGGGTGTGTGTATCGATGCGATTTTCTCTACATCTCCGAATCACCTGTTTGTCTCTATCTTCCTCCCGTTGCGTCGATCAACCTTCTTTTTTGGAAAAATGTCGTTCAAAAGCTTTTTCCATCGGTCACCCACAGGACGGCAGCCGGATATAATCCAGTTGTACCGGAGCGCGATAGAACGGAGAATATTACCGCGTACACGCGATCCAAGCGAGAACACGCCGCCTCGATTCCGGATCCGCGAAACGACCCCGGAATCACGGAAGGATAATCGGTGTGTACCTGTTGTTCCCGCGCAACGGCGAACCATTCGTTAAATCGAAACGTTTTCCATGGGTTACGCCCGGTGATCCGATTTGTTAGTCAAATCATTCTTCTCGGTCCCCGTAACGTACACACACACACACAATCTCTCTCTCTCTCTCTGTGCCCGATCGGGACAGTCTTGATTCTCCGTTTGCTACCAAGTGTGTTGGGCGCTCTCCAAACTTCCAGTATACAATAGAACACGTATAGATATGTCCATTGAGGAATGACTCCAGCGACAGAAATAGGAACAGCGAATGTCCAAAAAAAGATCGCTGAACGTGTATTCGCGGGCATGTGTCACACGGTAATAAGAGAAAAAAAAGAACGGATCCGCGGGCGCGGGAGAATAATCGGGGTGAACGGTGTCTTTAACCGGAAACGGAAATCCCCCGGTCGAGGGGCCTCGGGCCGACTACCTCGCCGCGGCGGACGAGTAACAGGTAAGGTTCGATCCACGGTTAAAGCATACAGGTGGCCGAGCACGCTTTCATCATCCTTTCCACGTGCGGGTGTGTATTTGTGTAGGTGTGCAGAGAGCCTGAGCGCGGTTGTCCGTGCGTAAGCGTGCGCGTCTGTCTGTGGTGGGCTCCACAGGCTTACATATGTTTACCGGTACGAAGACGAGAAAAGGGAGCGTCGCCACCGCCGCTGCTATCGGATAAGAAGCTGAGAGAGAGGAAGGCGACCAACCGATGGGGTTGCCAGCGATGCCACCGTCGGTGGTTACGTATCGGAAAACCCACCCCCTCCGGCCGACACATCCGGCGAACAGGCTACACCCTTCTGCTCCGGTCGAGCGAAGGAATTTGGCCAAGGGGTGGAAAGAGAGAGAGGACACACCGGTTGAACGACAGTCATTCTGTTCCCTCAAGATCGGTGACCTTGCGTGGTGTCCTGTTTGTAAACAAGGGGATCGCCCTCGAGAGGGGGGGTGGTAGGAAAACGAGAGATCCCTTCGTTCGATTCCGATCAGGTGTCTTTCGAATGTCGGCCACGACAGCATTCGCGCTTCGGAACGATCTCTCGATCGATGAGTTTCTCTTCCGCACTACTCGTCGAGAGGTATCCTAGAAGGGTGGAAACGATTCTTTCCGTTCGAACGTGTTCCTAATCAACGTAATTAATCATCGACCGAGACTAGTCCGGTGGATCCCGGGCCTTCCCACAACCAAACTCGACACTCGGCGTGCCAATCGACGACGATAATGTGTTTAGCAAATAATATGTCCGTTTTGCGACCATCGTCCAGTCCTACTGGTAATGGTCCCACTTAATTAGCAAAACCAATTAAAATAATTAACGTAAACTCTAATTCCGCGTCGTGTGTATAAATTGGCCGGTCGTCGATGCATTAAAACAGTCGCGAAAGGGTACGGGGGTACGCGTCGCTGTCGGGAGTTGCCCCGCTCGAAGCATTGATATTATTGAAAATAAATATTCCACTGTCCCGGCAGAATTTGTTTCGCGTTTGGCCCCGTTCAGCGTGGCGGAAAGCAACTTTCGACGTTCGGCTTTTTTTTTCGTTTCATTTTTTACACGGCTATTTTTTTTTATTCCTGTTCGCTCTCTATTTTTTTTAATCATCTCCCCCCCCTGCAGTACTTTCTCTGTCGCGCATCGTTCAAAATTCAGCTGACCGGATTAATCGATTCGAGTGCCATCGGCTCCGCGTCCCAATTACTCTTGTTTCATCCACCGGTCGGCTGGATACGAGGTAGGTAGGAGTACGATATCCCTCTCCGATTCCGCCCGCTTGCGTTTCCTCCCCCGCAGTTTCGCTCGAACGAACGACCGAACGCGACGGAACCGACGATTAACGGACGAGACCGTCCCGCGGCAGCGACGCCTCGAACAAGCGTCGTCAGACCAGGACGGATCGGCGCTGTCAAAAGCCATTCTCGCGGCGAGTGCAACGCCATCGTCGCGATGTTCTCGTTACGAGGCTGAGCAACGACGGTAACCGGTGCTCATATACTTTTCACCCGGCTGAATCGTTTCTCCGGCACCCTCGCGGCTACCTCCTGGTTACCCCCTGTGCCCATCCTCTTACGACAACCCCTCCCGCCGCGCTATTTCTCTTTCTCCCTCTTTCCGCTGATTCTCGCGGCAGCGCCACCGACCGACCACCCCCCTACAGCCTTCCTTTTCTCGTTCCCTTTCTCCGTCCCTTTCTCTTTCTCTCTCGTCTCCTGTATTCCGGGATGCGAGCGTGCCGCCCCCACCAGCGCGCTCCCCACAATGCGATGGTGGTATTGATTTAAAAGTACATTCGTGTTTTCATAATGCCGTATCTGTACCGACGCTCAAGCGCACCCTTCTCTGCCCCCAACCGCCCCCAGCTTTTCGTCTTTCTCTTTCTCACGGGGCTCCGTTTCTCTTTCACTCTTCCAACGGCCCTCTCTCCCGTCCGCTCACCCTTAACCTCCTCTTCAGCCTCTCGCTCTCTTGTCACCCACGCGTAGGTATGACGCTACCGCCCTTCGCCACCCCCTTTTTCCCTTCTATTTTCCTATCCGCGCCGGGGGGGACCACGGTTTCTTTCCATCTCGGTTCTACTCGGTTCCCAGCCACCCTGCCCCCCACCTCCCCTCGCCAACCCCCACGCGTTCTCCGTCCTCCTTCGTCACCGGTGGCGAAACGACGACACGAGTGGCGCGATTAAATCCGCGTTAATCGGCGCAGCCCCGATAATTCGATTCCACGGGTAAAAATAATTGGCCAAGAGCACGGTACCGCGCCTCGGTGGGCAGTCCCGGTCCGCTCCATTCGCGGCTCGCGGGCGCATTAGCCTCGCGGGATGGTGGGACGTCGATGTGAAAGTTCGTCGCGAGTTCGTCGTTCGAACGACCAAGAGAGAGAGAGAGAAGGAGAGATGTTGGTCGTTGCTCGTTAACCAACTGATTTTTCCGCGAGCACACGCCCGTACAAATGCACACGGAAGCTGAGTATGCTCTGTGACACGATTTTCTTTCCAACATGGATTGTAAATTAAGAGCTAACCTTTTTGCTTCTGCGAGTAGATGGAGCAAAACGAAAATAATCGTTCTAACAAGACCTAAACACTGACTCGATCGATCCTGTGTGTCAGATTCTGTAACTCTCGCGGCTACTAACGAATAACTCGTGCCTGGGCTACACGGGCTCTCGACGAGCCGCCTCAGCGAAAACGAAATCGCAAAGAGGCAAGGAAATTAGCGCGAGGGCCCTGCCCGGGATACAATAAAACCGCGAGAACACGTGTAGATACAGGTATACAGAGTTTCGAGGGTTTAACCACGGTTTCTCTCTCTTTCTTTCTCTCTCTCCTCCCCTCGCTGTCTTGCTCCTGGGTCGAGCACCTGCCCGGTTTTTGCAATCGTCTTTAATAAACAGTAATTATGGTCGCGCAAACGTTCGCCTGAGCGACGTGCGTGCCTCTGCCTACGAGCCACTCCCGTCCCGCATCGGTTCGCGTCTTTCACGACGTAATTGGCTTCACCTTGGAAAAATTATCGAATATAAAGCCCGCCTGCCGATGCTTCGCCGTCCACCGATTTCGGTCCTTTGGAATCTTTGTCACTGTCCCCCTCCGTTTTATTCAAAGAAACAAAAATGTCTTCGTACTCCGACGACTTTGGGCGTTATTCGCGACACGTTTCTTCGAAGGATCAAAGTACCATAGATCCGCATCTGTAGATACACCGCCATTGTTCCGTCGTCTGGTTACGTTATCCAATATACGCGAACAGACTTCGAAAGAAAAAAGGTGTCGATTGCAAAAGGAAAACGAAAAAATCATAAAATAATATCGTCGCTGATCTTTGTGCTCGTAATTCACACGCCGTGCCGGGCAACCCCATTGCTCAAAGTGTATTTCCTTTTTTTCAGGTATTCATTTTACCGGAACGAAGTTAATTTTGTATAATTCGTGTCTCGTTCGTTATCTCGTTTCGCGCACGAGGGGTGGGTGGAGTGGGAGGGGGGCGGAGAAAAAACCTAAAAAGAAATCCCGGGTTCGAAATCCGACGGGTCGATCGTGAAAATAGGGAGCCGCCAAACAGCGGCTCCACCCACGCGAAATCGCAAAGGGTTGCCGGGTAGTTGGGCATTGGCGAATCCGGAATAGCGGAAAAATGGTGGGGATGTATTAGCGGTTTTTACTATTGATTACCGAATTAAAAACGCGCATGTATAATTCAGCGATATTTCGCGTTTCCACGAACTGCCTGTTGGCGTCACCACCCTCGCATTTCCATCATCCCTCTTTCATTCACCCTCCTGAAATATTTTACCAGAGAAGCTGTGTGGTTTCAACCCTCGACTCGTCGTTTCTAGATGGCGTATCCTACCGAGGGCGTTAGAGGGTGGTTCGACTTGCTTGGTTGATGGTCATCAACTCTATAGGGGTGCGCACCCTCTAGGACCGACATATTGGTCGAGTCGCGTTACCGACATGAACTTATCCACTGTAGTTAATTCTTACGAAACGTGTGCAAATCAATAAAAAAAATAGATCGTAACGGGAATGAAAATATTTCTAAAGAAAAAGAAAGAGCACAGTTAATCTAAACTTAAGTGGATAGTTGAGAGTCTCGTGGGAACTCACGACTGTACAACAGAGCTCGTGTCCAATGGTTTATTTTGCAAAATAAATTGACATATACACCGTGGTACCTTAGCGAAAAATGAATGTCCACACATTCCTTCTAAAAAGACCTGCGCGAGTGTACACAACTATTCCAGCACGATGGACAAAGTTACTTTCGGATGGTGATGCGTTTGGATCTTCTAGGCATGGGAGGAGCGAAAGGACGAACGAAGGGGGAGGGGTGTCGCTGAAACATAGCCAAAACAAGAGAGAGAGAAAACGTAATCGGTGTGAACGAAAGCTCGACGTCATCTAAGCCCAAGTTTAAACTGTCTGTTTTCCTTGCCGTCTCGTTCGCTTAATAACTACGATTCGAATTTAATTGATCATATGGAACGGTCGTGTGCCAGGGATCCCTTCGAGGGATCTCCGCGTCTGCCTTAATCGTTAATTGAGTCTTACCTCGACGAGCCTCTACGAGTCATTATCTCTAATGTGTCCTTACGAGTTTGTGATGCACGATGCGATAGAATACCAGAGCGTTACGTCAAAGAACAGAGAATGGTTTCCCCTTACTAAGTGTAATTCGGTTCTCGCGTCGATCACAGAGCGTTCTCTCGGTACATCGATCAGGACAATTCTGTTCTCAAAGTGATCTCGATTTTAAAGAAAGATTCTTTTAGAGCAACCTGAATCGACGCGAGAACGACCTAATATGGTCGACCGATCGACCCCTACGCGACCAGCTACTTTGGTGAGAAATATTTCTAGAAATACGCGAGACATTCAGGTCTTATATAAAATTTATACTTGTCCACAATTAGACCTCTAATACCATCTATTGACAGCCACACGAGAATCGCTAAACCTGGGAGCTAGACTTACTTCGTTAGCGGTGTAAAAGCGGGAGCGTGACTTGAACGTGGGGAACGCGCGTGAGTCGAAAATGAATTGATTCGGTACGGGGGGATTGTTTGTGTGTGTGTGTATGTGTATATGTGTGTGTGTACAGCTAGATTCTTACTTACTGTGTGACTACTTAATCGCTAAATTGCGCTACAATTTGTCATCGTACGTCGATGAAAATACTTTTCGATGAATGTATGTGTGTGTGTGTGTGTTTATGGTGATCGCATTCGTCGGCTCGGTCTCGATAATGGTTTCACGCGAAATGGGAGACTGCGCGTCTCTTGCTAATATACTCGTTGTCGACCCGAGTTGTTTTTCTTCAGGATACAATCGGAAGGACGTTGAATTCTCACCGAATCGGTCGTGGCTCGTCAGAGCCGATGACGAGCGACGAACGAGGAGCGGAGGGACATCCTGTCTCCGCGGCCCCCCGTGGATTCACACGCAATAGCACCATATCAACAACAAACGTTCGCACTAATCAACGGAAGCGTATAAAATCTGAAATATTGGTAACGCAGCATCTGCACGAAACGTACAAGTAATAAGTAATTATCAAGAGTATAGTCGTTCGGCATACGTTCGTCGAGTTGCTCTCGAGAAACCTTAAGGAACTATTTTGGCACTAGAATCCACTTTGGTAGCGTTAATCTTAAGCCTCTCTGTTCGACTTCCTCGAGACGCGAATCTCGCGTTTCACGTATGGTCTTACGGATTACCTGTTATACCTAAAATCGTTTACTGGTTCTGATTATCTCGAAGTTAAATCTTAGATCGAGCCGCTAAACGACCGTGGCCCTCGAGATTCGGAGGATGCCACCAACGGTTTACGATGGTCCACCGCATCGATCGACCGAATCTCGAGAGCATCGGTCCGATATCTTACGTTCTATCGGTCTGGACACTTAATAGCGTTTCAATTACGATGCTTAATTATCGGCTAATTCGTACCTACAATCTCTCGGACAATAGAAAATTCTTAGTAAATCTGGTTCGTTTTGTAAAACTGTATTAATCGAAGGAAATCACTCGCTTACGATCCCTACAACCACTTACAAAATTCGGTAAACATATCCGCATCGTATCACGATCATCTCTCGTTACGCACATTACCTACGTATCGATGCACATCCGTCCACGCTAAAAGGATTACAAATTCGCTTGAAGACTCCTTCGAACGATCCTTAAACTGTAAAGACTCGTTTTCAGAAACCTTTAGGGGAAAATGGGTTCTCCTTCGGGAAGATCCTATTCGCAAGAAAAGAGTCGAAGAAAAAGGAAGTATAGGGGTACGATTTCCCCTTTGTTCGGATACCGTTACTTATCCATAGGAATCCTATATTCGTCGTCTGCGTACAAATCGATCATTCCACTTCAGATTCCGGATACAAATCATGCAGGTCACTAGCGACCCCAGGACGGCGTTGCATTAACAACTACTCACCACCAACATTCTAAACAATTAGCCTTCGTCTTACCTAGCGTTTAGCTCATCCTACACGATCTAGTTAGAGCAAAATCATCCAGCATCTCAAGGTCACACTTTCTACTCTTTTTTTTTTTTTCTTTGGGCAAACCTACAATGCTTCCAGTTTTCTTGTACAAAGAAAGCCCCGTGACAAAAGTACGTATTAGGTGTGGTGGTTGGCGAGATCGAGGGCGGAGGGAATTATCCTCGAGCGGCTAGTTGATTTCGTCCCTACTCTCTAGCCCGTTCTCTTCCGGTTATCCAACCCAGCCCCGCAATTTCCCTCTTATCCCGAGTTCTCTAAATTTCAAACGAGTCCCAGACTTTTTCTCGCGGGACAGAGGGTACACGCGTGCCTGACTCCAGTCCCTCTCGACAAACAATCGAGGCCCCGTGTGCATCGTGTTTCGCGCGATACGAGTGCGCGCGGTTGCGGTCGCTGCGCACACAGAACCACGGACGCGGAATCCGCAGCGGCGCGTTGAGTTCGTTAGTCGCCGATTGTTCTCCGCGGTTCGTATATCCTCGCTTTGGTAAATTCAGCGGCCGAACCGAGTTGACTGCCACACGAATCCTCGGAATAGTGAGGTGGAGAGAGAGGGTCGAAGGAGGGTACGGGCAGAGGGGTGTGTGTGAGAGAGAGAGAGAGAGAGAAGCTTGTGAAATGGGATGAGTTAAGGGTTGGGAAATGCGGATAGTCATTAGGATATATTGTCAATTCCGAGCGCTTTGAATCCTCACCCAACACCGAGCTACGAAAACACCCTCCCCTGGATACCACCAATTTATCCTGGTCAGTATTACCTTTCGCTGCTGGAATCGATCCATTGATTTTTCTTCACCCCCGATCGTTTTGTCGCGGGCAATCTCGGCTATCTCTCCATCCTGTTTCTTCACGGAGGTCTTCGAGCGAAAGAGTGACCGGAAACGCTAGGTCGGCCGTCGGAATTGGATGTTTCCCTTGATCCTGATACCGTGAATGTTTCTGGCGAGCTCCACACAGCAAGTGGTAATATCCACGAACGTTTACCAGGAGAAAAAGGAACACGTCCGTGGATTGTGGCGTCGATGGGATATCTACAATGAGTTACGGCTGTTTCGTCGAGTAAGAACCGATTCCGTTGAACACGAAACCGGGACCTCCTGATTCAGGATTTTGATTTGGCTCCGTATGAATATTCCGAGGGATAAACAATTGCCCCCAAGGACTTTCAAGTTCCCGTAGAAAATTATCGAAGCGAGGATCTAGACGCCTCGAGAGTCACTTTCTCCCGATGGAGTCCTCGAGGGGGTGCGTCTAATAATCGATGCTCGTTTCGATCGTTCGATGTCGTGCTTGGACCTGAGACGGATCACGAAGGGAAAATGAGCCATCTCCATTAACTTTCCTTCTCCTCGATGGGACTCACTTCGTTCTGAAGAAGCTCGAACTTGGGGCTTAGCCCGGGTAGTATACTCTTGGTGCTGGTCTTGATCTGACTGTAAATGTCCAACGTTTTTTTCCGATCGAGTTCCAAAGTCTCTTCGATCAGTCGCGGCGGGATACTCCCGCTACGCTTGTGACTCGGCACAAACGTGCTGCCTTCCGGTTTCTGATCCTTCGCCTTTTCCTCCTTGTGCTCCGGTGTCAAGGTCCCGTTGCCGAGCTTCCGTTGCTGCTCCTGGAAAGTGTCCTCCTGCACATCGTCCTTCAGCAACGCCCCCGTTATCACGGGCTTGTTCTCCGATTTACCAAAGTCGTTGCTGAGGGCCTTCTGCTCCATGATCTCCAGCTTGTTCGGGGTGGCGCCGTTCACCTGAAGATTAGGATTCGAACGGACTGTGTCCGTAGAAAGGCTCGCGTCCGTTGAATCCTGCTGATCCATCGATCCCCCTGATCCCTGCGAAGCGTCCAGATTGTTCTGTTTTCCCACCATTGACGGCTGAAATAATTTAGCTCGATTATACTATTGCGTTTGGACAAGACCAGGATTTGTGGAGGGTATCTGTATTCTCAGTGATTTACTCACACTCTCGTCCGCGTCCTTCTCCATGCTCGACGTTTTCGACACGTTCAGCAACGTCTTCTCGGTGTCCGGCGACTTATCGAATTCCACCCACTTGGACCCTCCCTCCAGTTTCCGGGACAGCGTATCGGACTCGTAACTACCCCCGTACATCGGATAACCCAGATGGCCCGCATCGTACTCGACTTGATTTCCATAACGATAGCTCGGATTAACCGAGCCCTGGCTGGAGATCGAGAGATCCGACTGGGACAGTCCGGTGTTCGTGCTTCCGAACAGTCTCGTGTTCTCGAAGCCTGCAGCGTAACGATACGGTTTCAGCTAAATTAATAGGTTTGTCCGTCAGACGAGAATGCGGCGGCGGAAGCCGGGAGAGTTTGTCAAAATGTTTCTGTACCCGGTGATCGATCCTCCGGGATTTCTTCTCTATGTACCAACGCCTGTTGGTCGGTGACCCCCGCAGTCACGTCGTCGGAGGATCCTTTATTAGCCTCGGTGTCATCGTTCTGATAGCTGGGCTGCACCTCCACCACGAACGAGCACCCGTTATCTTGATACCTGCGAGTTTTATTATCCTCCATCGTCACCTAAAACACAAAACCGTCAGGTTCATTAACTTCTTTCCGTGGTTCTCTCGTCAGCCGCCGAGAATACGCTTTTATGCTCGACGAAAGAAACGTTTATTACAGAGGGAACTGTAAAAAATCCACCGGAGACATTAATCAACATCGTTCAGTCGACTTTGAACGGCACATACCGAATGAAGAGTTTAAAGTACGGACGGAGGAAACTGTGTGTGTGTCATTAGGAAGATTTTGTTCCGTAAAGCGTACATCTTAAGAGACGATTCTCTATTTTACGGTGGATCAATACAAGTGTATCAGCACGGTTCATCTATCCCGAAGCGTGAGCCAGGTTGTCAAACATCATCGTCAACTGATGAAAGCAAACGTGTTTCATACCGAACAAAGCGCTACATCGAAACTAGGAAATTAATTTCCACTCTATGGATTTCCTGGCCGATGTTTCTAGTTTACCCTCGCCAACCCACCCACCAGCCGTAGGGTGTACAAACGCGACCACGATGGAAGTTACTCGACTCAACGAACCACAGAATTAGTTCTCGCTATTGTTCCCCAGCTTTCGTATTCCGACGCGTTTATCTCTGTTTCGTCTGCGACCCCGACTTCACGTGCAAAACGTTTCTCTGCGGGTACGTCGTTCACGCGGCTTGAGTTATCGGGAGCGTCAGCTTGGAATTCCACTTTTCAACCAAAACAAGGAAAGTAAAGCAGTTGCTTCAGATTTGCGGGGCCTACTAAAGTACAAATTGTCTGAAGAGAAGCTGGTGTTACGATACGCAGCCGGATGCGAAACGATTCCAAAACCGAGGAGGGTTGTTGTTTGGAACGATGTCGTTTCTATTTACGAAAATAACATTAACTTCGATGTACGCTCGTTAGTTTCCGAAGCATGCACGTCGTGATTCACTGGTATTCTTGTTCGAAAAACTTGCGGGAAGTCACAGCACGTTGTTCGGCAAAAAGAAGGAATCGGTCGAACGAATAGCACCTTTGTCCTCATTCTTGGAACGAGAAAGGAACGGTGTAACGGTAAAAGGGGTAGCAAAGTGGCTCCTATTTCTAGATTCCTCAAGAAAACTGTATCCCCGAGGCGTCGTATAATCGCTGCTGCGAGCTTTGCAGTTTTTCACGGGACGTCGAAAAGTGCCGACTCTGTACGGAATTCGAGTTTTTCTAGTCGAACCATCCACGGTAGGTAACGAATCGGCCACCGGAGACGCTTCGTAGATCTTTCTATGACGACGGACACGGAAAAGCGTACAGCTGGATCGAGATAAAGGGTAGGACAAGGCACGTATAGAGGGAGCTGTTTGGAAAGGTGCGAGAGAAGGCTGCCAGGTGAAAAGGAAAATCTGACAACGTAGTCATTCGTTCCACTTTAGGAGTCTAGCTGGAAATCTCTGGTAGGAAGGTGGAATTTCAAGCGGGTGGGACCATTTTCGAAAGGCCAAGTCGCTGGTAACAGCCATAATTTAGGGACTTGGCCCCAACTTCCGGCTTCCGAGTGACTGGGAATCGCAGCGAACTCGAGGGTAACTCGCTTCTCTCTGAATTTCCGACTTCCCGCAACTCTGGTTTTCCGTTACGCCTTTGTATTCAGCATTGACCATTATTAAAAATTATACTTCGCAGTCTTCCGACCAATTTCGCCGGGTCCGCCGTTTCTCCGTAAAATGGATGGAACAAGGACCGACAGAATTGAAATGCAAATGTGGGGGAGAGGCGGAGTACAGGGAAGAAAGAAACGATACCGGTCGCAGCAGATTAAAAGCATATATACGGGTAGCTATCGTCGACGATGTCATGATGCTACACGGATAAATATGTTTGCTTATCGAGACCAGATGGGGAACGCTTCGCCGAGAATTTAATCTTCCACGTAATAAATTAATCGATCCATAATAGGGTACGAGATTACCGATCACGCGTTACTGATCCCGGATGCTCTACTAAACGGATGACGCGCTCGGTCCGTACCCCCTTCTAACGGCTATTTATACCGACTGATAGTTAATAACCTGAAATAACCCGAATTTTTTATAACTTCTGTCCAAGAGTAACGTTCTACAGCTACATGGGAAGTTTGTTAAACCGACGCTGAAACGACGAACGTGTTGCTTGAGAAAGCAGCGTGCAACGTTGCATTATCGTGTGAACTATGCAACGACGGAGGAATCATTCGGCGAGGTGTACACACACACACACACACGTGAGTATGTACAAGAAAGTTAATTTGCCGAATAAAGCTGAAATAGCGCGACAACGTAGCCCCGTTGCACTCTACCGACTCGCCGGGGATGCATTTGCAATTCTTGGGCGACTCAGGGAAACGGGGCGTTTTCTTTTACGGGACAATTTTTGCAGAGCTCGCCGGAAGAATTGACCTAGATCGCGGGCATGAATTTCAAAGAAGAAGAAGAGGAATACTTCGTCGGTGAATCTTCGCTATTTCATACCGGTCCCTTTTTACGATCACCGGTGGTGCCTGACTCGCGTTATTATATTCGAAAGGCAAAGGAAACCCCTTGAACCGTGAGGGGTTAATTTCTTCCTTTCATTTGCCTCGACGGTGAAACAACCGCACCGATGGGAGGGAAACACCGAACTGAATGGCCTTCGACCGAGCGCTCTTCATTCGAAAGAAGCACTCGTGGCCTCGATAGAGTGAGTATTTCTCGAATTCTGAGGGTATTCCACGCGACCGAGGGTGAACACCGCGACTTGGCGTCGAGCCAGGTATTACGTCGAAGCATCCCGGGCATCCACCCCATCGGCTCCTCCTCGGTTCTTTGTCCTTTTCCGTCTGTTCTCCTCTTAAACAAGCGTAATGCGCGGGTTTTGCATTCCGTCTAGAGAGAAGCGACCGAGAAGCTTGTCGTGCGAAAAGACGTCATAGTAAATTTGTTTATCTACCTTACATGTGAATTTCTCCAAATAATAGTCCTGAATCAATTTCTGTAACCCCCTTGTACAGACTGAATCGCTGGTATCCCCAAAGTAACTAAAATAGCAAAGATTCTATACGTTGTCTGATCACAGACGGGCTGTTTCTACTAAAACTTCAAAGTCAGCCCCAAAACTCGTTCTCCTCGAGCATTCCTACGGTGAAAATTAAGCGATGCGATCGCGGTTTATCGTCGATAACCTCCCGACAAGCTTCCCCTGTGATAATCTCCTCCTTTTCTTCTGGTCATATCGCGTTTTATCATTGCGGAAGCACGGGCAGTCAGCTCCTTATGTACGAGTCTCTCCCATCTCGGGCAAGTTCGTTCGGTTTATCTGTCGATTAACGGACTTGCTCCCCGTTTTCCGGCCACGTCGGACTTACCTTGGATTTAGTGATACTACAGATCGGGGATCCACGGCCGTCCGTTGTTCGATCGTGTCCGAGGATTTAGGGTACGTTTCATTATCCATATGTTCACGCGTCAATCCGAAATAAAAAGGAACGAGGCTTTCAACTACATTAATTGGAATAGTTATTACGACTCGTTCGTTTCAATGGAATTTCACGAGATTCTGGCGTAGAGGAAGAATCGAGGAAAAGAACTGGTAAGCCAATGGATTTCGAGAATCCCCGGCAAGATGAGTTTCCACGGATAAGCCACGGCTGGTAAGTAGGACGATAGGCGGAGGCGAAATTGCCTGGTAACCTTCGACCTTACAGGGCCGTACAGTCCCGATAATTGAGAACCTGTTATCCCTGTCAAAGGGGGAACCAGTGGCCGACCCAGCTGCGTGAATCTCGTACGGACAAAAGAGAGATATTAATCCGGCGCGATGTTCGCCTAGCTGCTACAGTGTCGACAGTTTTCACGGAAAATTCCTCGAGAAAAAACCATAGAAACGGACCGTATCGCGTGAAAGCAACAGTGACGGTGCGTCTAGCTCGCGTGAACACGATCCCCACAATAACCACTCTTATCGAAATAAGTGTGAATCTGGATAGAAACGGATCCGGTGTGCGTCAGTTAATTAGTCGCAATCTGTCCACCTTTTCTCGACCCGATTTGTCGATTCGACGACCTTTCCACACCTGTTGCGCCCTTATTGTACCTACCGTGCCGATTATACCGACCACCCTCGTTGCAACGGTGACAACCGAACACTTTTGTTCGCGCTGGACGTCGCGGAGGCTCGAGAATTCCAGCACGAAACGAGCGATCGACGTTTGTTAAATTCCGCTCAGGGAGCAGGCTCTCGTTTCAGCTGACAATTAAACCACCGTGAAAGTTTACGCCCCCTCTGCCTAAAACGGAAACGTTGCCGTTGTCCGTTACGATCGATTTTCCGACACTGGGCGACGAACCTCCCTCTTTCAGGAGAAAGAGATACAAAGGTTCATCTCTGTGGCCCGGGTACGAACTTTTATCCGGCATCGTGTCCGTTCCCTTTTACTTCTCTCTCTCCCTCTTGGTCGAACCTAATTAACGGCTCTTTTGGACCCTCGCTACAGCAAAACTTTATCTTCCAAGCGGACTAACCGACGTTTCAGTTATTACTCTGATCACGAAATGCCCCCGTCGTCTCTTTCGCTTCTTCCCTATCTCGCGAATCGCTAATGAACCGGGGCTTCCAATTATCGACGAATTTCATTTAATTGGATCCGTGGGAGAAGTCCTTTTGTCCGGTAACAAAATCGTCTCATCCCGTCCCACCCCCGATAGTTCATCCACCTCGAAATAGTTCACGCCCGTTCTAATAAATCCATATTATGTATTCACGAATACGATCAACATATAGATTGAATATTCTCTTCGATCATTCCCCGATATACTCACCGCTCTTTCTTCAGTCTCCACGATAAGATGGTTGTTCTTGAGGGTGAGGGTGATGATGTTCCCATTCGAATTTTTGTTCGTGTGATTCGTTGGCGGAGGAGTGTATTCGACCGGGGCAGCGTTCGCCACGTTCACTTCCTCCATCACTTCGGTCTCGCAGATGTACCTGGACCCGTCGAGGCCGTTCACCAGCTAGAATCAAAAGAAATGCTGATCGAGTGTCCGTTCGAAATCGTTTCTCTCGGTGTCATTAATCAATCTCTATCGCAACAGCAACATTAGCGAAGGAACATCAAGGATGGGTACTCGCTCGCTCGAGCGTGAAACGTATCCAGCTGTTTCTGAAAGAGAGAGGGAGGGAGAGAGAGAGAGATAACCGGTCGTAAGAATCCGTGATTTCAAGCGAACACGTAATTCTCGTGGGCAGAAGGAGTTACGAAGTTGCGGGGCTCCGACTTCTTCCACGAGCGTTCGTTGCGATTAAAGCACCTTAATCTGGGAATTTACGGAGGCTCATTTGACGTTTCGGTGGATAGCGGCCAACTAATTCGTCGGAGATACACACGAATTTAAGGGGAAAATTTCGTAACGGGACGACGCCTTTGAATAAACGTACCGCGACAGGCTGTGTTTCCGGCGTGAAATCGCGCGAACTTCGATTCCCTTTGGTTATTCCGCCGGGAAACTTTTCGCCTCGTTACGAAACAGAAAACTGGGTCAACGTGTACGAGATCTCGAATCGGCCTCGAAAAGCCTAGGAAACGTTTGTAATATCGTTGACGGATACGCGCGCGCGCGCAGCATCTGGTAGCCACGATTCCCGGAGGAGATGCCGAATAACGGAAGGGGAGAGTTATCTGTCCAGGAAATTGACAGCGAAACGGAACTAGCGCGCGCTTCCAAGTTCCTCTCCTTCGGGCAACCCTCCGAGCAGAAATTCATCATTTCCGTTCTCGCGTAGCCGCGCGCAAATCAACCGGAAAACCGTACCAACCGCGGGAAACCTTGCGGTCTGCTCTTTCTTTTTTTTTGCATTCAATTCCACGTTCGACACGTTGACACCTTCTAGTTCGACAGCAACGCTGGATAGTGGGCGACGGGTGACGTGGCAAAGTACGACGTCCGATAAGAACGAGACAGTCGAAGAATGTAATATCAGAGGACATGCAATACGACTTCGACTCGCGAAACCGTTGATCGTTTTATCGAGCCGAACGAGGAGTGGCTTATCTCCGTCTAATCTTTTCGCAAAGAATAGACACGCTTTCCTTACCATTATATTACCCGTATATATCGGCAAGCTTTCTCTGGTAGCAATTTTTATCGGTCTGTTTGCCAGATTCAACGAGCACTCCGGCGAATGTCCTGAAAATTTAAACCAGCTCAGCCCCCGGTAGAAAGAGAAGATTCGAAGCGGTACGGAGAAGCATTTATATTCCCTTTAAGAACACCTTGACATGGGCTTCCGACGACGGGACGTCTCCCGTTTTCCCGTAGATTTTCAGCTACGGAGTCGCCGACATCTCTGGTCTCTAGTTTTCTCTGTGCATATCAAAAGACGTGGGGAAGCCTCTATTTTCAAATCAGAAATCGCTGTTCCCACTTGAGGATGAAACTCCTTGGTACGAAAAAGATTTCACGTATTAGAGCTGTGTTTCTTTGTAGACAGATACATATCCTCGGAAATTGCACATCCTGCGTCCCAACAAACACGGAAAAATCGCTTTTATCTCGAGGCCGATGGTCCTCGCGGGCGTCGCACCAAGGAGGGTTGCGCGACCCCGTTCTCAACCCTCTCCGCGATCGAAGGCTTGATTGGTTCATTGCCTCCTCTGCCTGCCGACGATCGTCTCACCGATTTAGAAAGGGTGAACGAGGAGGCTGGGTATCGAGCGCGGGGCACGTTTTCTCGAGCGTTCGTTAAAGGGGCGACATCGAGAGGGAAATAATTTCCGGCCTCTCTGGTCCGCTCTTAACGACTCTCCTTTATTCCGATTAGGACGCTCACGAAGGCCTAGTACTGACTAACGAGTCTAATCCTAATGCATGGTCCAGAATTCAGCAGTTTCTGGCAACCGATCGAGCTCCTTCGAGAACTAACGAATCGCCGATTCAACCGGAATACGCCAGTAACTAATGTACCTCTTCGCACACAGGAAACGCGCGCGTTCCACCTCGCCCCACATACCACGGAATTCTTATCTGTTCCGTTTATCACTCTTCGCTAGAATTTCCGTGGAACGTGTATATATCGATACGCGGTACACGGAACGTTCCTGAGACTTCGATACAGCCGGTCGATCGAAGAAATTCCACGAGTTTAATACGAGACGACGCTCGACGGGAACTATTTCTCGGTGAAAAGAGGTTCTTTCATTTAAATAATTGGTGGATCGAGTCCGCTGGAAGATGGTAGTCGAAGCAGTATTAAATGGGAACACCGTTTTAACCCGTTTGCAAGGAGGTCAGAGGGTTGTCGCCCCCTTGCGAAGACAATCATTAAGCTTGTGTTGGTACGGAAATCAACTGGCTCTGTTCGAGGTCGCCAGAATGGCTATACATGTCTTCGTTGTTAGGTGCTAAACAGGATACCACAGGAGCTAAATTATCAGACTATTTACTTTCTCACGGCGGCTAAGCGTCTTCGAGAGGGGGGAGGCAGATCGCAGCTACAGAAATTCGATTACGATCCCCTGACCCAAGCTGAATCGACGGGATTTCGTAACGATCGGAAGGGGATCCGTCATTATGAGAAATCGCTACCACCCTAATTACCACGGTGGAATCGGGCCATCTGTCGGCCGACGTGCACGCAGTTAGCGTAAGAAAGTTAGCGCCTATAAGCCGAATCGAACTCAGCCGAATCGAGCGGCAATTTACGATGAAACCTCCTTCGGCAAGAAAGTAGCCGGATTACTCTGCAATTTACTCGCGAAATTCTCGCTACAATTTCATCGACACGCGTATCGATGATACGACGTTACGAGGACGACCCTTGCCCGCGGGAGTAGTCGCGAGTTCGAGGAACCTGATTCCTCTTCGAACAGCACCGAACGGGGCACGTACCATCTTAATTGCCACCGTTCATCGGGTCCTGGCTTAATACGATTAAACCTGATTATATGTTTCATTTCGTACGGTAAGAGTTCGTCCATCGGCGACCCATAGTTTTCGTTTTAATCGCGGTGAAATAGTTATCGGTTCTAAATAATGCGTTCCATGATTGAATAGAAAGGTACAAATGTTCTTTCGCGTGGAAAGATACGTATCCTTCGTCTCTGCTTTCATTACCGGCGAACAGTTATCGATTAGCAAGCGTGGATACAATGGGAACCCAAACGGTGCCAGGGAATTAGATTTAAATTGTAATTATGTAATAGGTGCCGAGCTGTATTAAATTGCAGGTCGCGCGATGCCGTAATTGTCGGTCTGATAATAATTAATTGGGAACGCAAACGAGACCTCGGACAATCGGGCGAGAGCTACGCTGGAAAACGATAAACGCATGCTCGACATCGATCCGTGTGTGCTTCGTCCATGGGGCGGTTCTTATTACGCCTGGCGTCGAGTGGTTGGGTACGCCGAAATTTTCGTTACAGTGCCACGACCCATTCGCGAGCATCGTATAATGCGATAATTAAACAACGAAGATTTACATGTGCTTGCGAACCGCAACATTAATTGACTCATTCGCTTCCGTTCGTCGTTGTCTGTCCACCTGAAACCCGGACGGTACAACCGGTCGAGCGGATTCGAGCGAATAGCAAGTGCCTTCACTGGGATCGGAAGTTCTAGACGCGACCTCGAGAAGAACGATAGAAAGAGCGATAGTCGTTAGTCACGCTCCGCTTGGCTAGACGTAGTCTAGACATAGATTCCTAGACCGGTTGGTCAAGGTTGTCCTAGTCTATTCAGATGTACCTGCTTGGTCTAGCCGATCTCTGAATCACGAATAGAACCGAGAAGAATGTCAAAGGGACCGAAAGACAGAGAGAGAGAGAGAGAGAGAGAGAGAGAGAGAGAGAGAGAGCTGGTCGTTGGAAACGGTAATACGAACCGGCAGCGTTACGATTACAATTTCAAATCGCGTCGGGCCTACAGCTGGTCGAAGTAGAAACGTCGCCTAGGTACTTCTTTGCATAACAAGATCACGCGGAACCACTCGTCCGTCCCTAAGTGGAACGGCTGGTCACGATTTTGCTCTTCGAGGGGCCGGTTATTATCGTCCGGAGGAACGCGCGAATTTCTCTTAAAATTCATATCCCAAATGGGAACAGGAATCATATGGAAGAAGGGATAAAAGGTGAGCCTAAAATTCCCTGCCCTTGGTCTCTAGTTCGATAACTGTGTTAGACACGACAGAGTGAAGCCTCTATTCGTGACTGGCACGGTGGAGTCCGCTGAAGAAGATGGCGGCTTCTAACGCATCCTTTCGGGCGTTTTCGGCTATCGGCGCCGAAAACTGGGGGCCCGCAGGTGTGCGTGTGCAGTCGCGCGAACGAGCGAGCGAGCGAGCGAGCAAGTCCCGCGTGCGTGTATGTGCGTGGCTGTGGTTCGAGTGGCTTGTGCCAAAGGGTACTGACCCTGACCCAAGGGGCATTGCTCCTACGGTTGCGTTTCTCCGTTCCTTTTCTGTTAGATCGCTCACACACCGGCGTAGCGACGGCTTAGTAACGATGTCCTGGCATCATCGAGAATCTTTTTTTGCATGGATGATGATGAAACCGTTCGCGTTCGAGACAACTAGTCGACGATTCTCAGTGAATCCGCTCGAGTCGGGTACCGTCTGAACGAGGAAGCGATCGAGCTGACTCCCAAAGAGGCTGTTGGGAATTAGATCGATCGGAATTCTTGCTAATCTCTCGAAGAATAGAAGAGAATCTCCTTTGATACATGACGTCAACATTTACACACCCATTTCAGCAGAAGCTTGTACTTAAAGTAAGAGGATAATATTAACTCGCTGGAGATGCATCGACGATGAGCTCTGAAATTTTCCCCGCTTCGTGGACTTATTAAACTGGAAATACATAAGAGCCGTTTCACTAAGCAGCGTGGGATGCAAATTACCTCTCGACCGTTCAAGAAATTCGGAATTTACAGTGGCATTAAGCCTAGCTGAGAGGAGCCCGTCGTAAGACATCCAACTACAACTTTTGTATTTCAATCCGACTAGAATTTAGACGAAGTAGTCCGCGAACGGGCCGGGCGTAACCGGAAACATGCTGAAACGTTGTTCGTGGGGCCATGTCGAAGGGAATCGAGGACATCAGGAGGATCCGTGGCCTCGTGATGATCGGTCCCATCCCATCATTCGTTAGAGCACTCGAACGGCCAAGTCGAAAAAAGGAACATAGTCAAGCGATTTCTCGGTGGTCGTTCGCCTTCCCCATAAAAGGTTCGGCTAAGATCGTTCCCCGGGCCTCCTCGTGCCGCCTATCCGCCCCTTCCACCGCGTCCTGCGGACGTATCGTCAAGAAAAGGATACCACGTAGACGAGTTCTGGCCCAGCCGGTGTCCCATATACCGGGCCTTTCACCTTTGGCGCGAATCGTCGACTCCGCGTCAGCTCGGAGAAGACCACGCGATCTCTCGCCGCCTCAAGACTCTGCGATTTTTTTCCCAACGGAGAAATTGGGGGAACGACGACAGAGAGCCGGAAATCACGCGGGTAACCTCGTCTTTTTGTTCTTCTTCGTCTCTTTCTTCGTCCTCTTAGACGAGAAAAAATGCATTGCCGCGTTTCCAGGATTCGAGGTCCCCCGGCGTTTCTGGCCGACCGGATTCCAGGGAATCGAACCGTTCGAAACGCTGCACTTCGCGTCGTCGTGATTTCTTTTAATGCTTCTCTTTCTCTCTCGCTCTCTGTCTCTCCGCAGACCACCCAGGGTATTTCACGAGTGTACGGGAGCGCGACGTTCAACAGTGCGCCGATTCGAAGAATGAAAATAGTCGAACACCGGAGGCATTCGAACGGGTGAATGAATTCACGCGGTAAACACGATCGCGTAGGCTGTAAACAGCGTGCATTCGTGTATTCAGAAATCCTGCGGTTTCGCGTTACGCAACAGCTCGTGCGATCGATCCATCGATCGCCACTCACGGTGACTGGTCACGACCGCTGGCTTCGAATTCACCGGGGAAGGTCGCGAGTAAACGAAAGAAATCGTACGCCAAAGACCGCAGAAATAGATTTCCTTCGAGAGTGTTCGGTGTAACAGACGGTTGCAACGTCGGCCGGATAGTCTCGAGTTTTCGACGAAACACACGTCAAGCAGAGACGGACTACACAGTCGCTCTAATTCGGCCTTGAGTCTAATCCTCGTCATTGACCGCTGGTCACAGACCCCGGCTACCGTCCGTTGCAAATAATTCGCAGTCGGCTCGACTGTGAAACTGTCGGCGCACGACGCTGGACAAAAATTACAATTCAACCACGAGCATACGTTAGCCAAAAGTTATTCATTTACAATTCTTTTTTAGTATTAACACCGATCAAGTTTCATAGTCACGCTGGAATGTTTCCAGCAATAACTAGATACAATCGCCGCGATATTGCGAATATTTCGGTCTGAATAATTCCAAGAGCAAACGTTCAATTGCTACAAAGTTATCGCTGTCTCGATTTAGAACAGCAGTACCCACATCAAATATTTTCGTTCTACGTTCCAGCCCCAACGATTCCCTCGGAACGCAGGGATCTATTCATAGGACAAGTGATCTCTGGGTACGCAGACGCGTCTGAAGGTTGCCCGATGCTAGTTCAAGGATACGAAATATCAAACGGAAGTCTGGCTGCCCGTGTGTTTGGAATACATTACGAATTAACGCGCCCGAAGCGTTCCTCTTCCAGTGGACGGGAACGCGTTAGACGTGTCTGCATGGCCGTTTACACGGTAACATAGGTTAGTGACACTGCGAAGGTTGTGCCTAGCAAAGCCAGACCCGAGCCTGAGTCAAGCGGGCCTCGAAAGAGAAATTGAGTCATAGATCGTGACGCGATCTAATGACGTTTACGCCAGTAGCCGGTCGTTTTAAAAATATGCACCCAGTCAGGCTTGAACACCGCGGACTTTTCAGGGCCGACAATCGTTGTTAATGTGCTTTCATACCGGCCGCCGTCGTGGTTCCGTAATTTATCACCGTGTCCGCGAAATCAATAAACTGTTTACGGTGCAGATACCTCTATTGAAGTTTCGATTTGGTAACCCACGCGATAGGAAAGTTTCGGCTGTTTTGGTCAAAGTGGATTAAGCGGAATTTCCCGGTATCTGATCAGGCGAGTTTAGCTGGTATGCAAGTGTGCTAACACGCTTTTGCACACCATTTCAGGATTTCCTTGTTCCTCAAACCGTTTGCGTGACTCTTTCATTCTTTTCTTTTTTTCTCGCGCTGCCCAGATATTGCGTGCTCATACGATATTAAATATAATTTCAACGACCACGATTTCTTGTCGCGAAACTTCTATTTTGTACGCGTCCCACATACCAATCGAGGAGCATCAAATTTTTTTAGCTGAGACGCGTGATTTCTCGAGGATCGTAAATTCGGGTGGCCTGGTTTCCGACCGATCGCCGCGCCTTAAGTGGCTTAATTTCTCGCGCGTTTCATGCAGTCTGTCCCAAACAATGAGTCAATTGAAACCAGGGAAAAATAGATTGAGTCACGGCTGACCGTGACGCATATGCACTTGGACGCTAAAGTTAGACGTTTCGACGGAACGATCGAGCAGGGGAAACGACGCAGTCGACTCGGTTATAGTTATTCGCTAATTTATTCTCGTCCGTCTTATCTGCGCGTTCGAGGCCACGAAACGCGTTTCCGTCATTAGCGGAAACGGCGTTGCGATAGAGTTCCTTTGAAATAACATAGACGATGGGTTCACGAGAGAGTACAGACGAGGTCGCGGCGCGAGTAACCGCAAGATTAGACGCTGCTACTGTTGGTGCGGTTCGATTGCTTAGTCTGCGAACTGTTTACGTTACGCCTACAAAAAGACTGGTTCGCTGCTTATAGCTGCTTACGGACCGGCTGACCATGATCGTCTGCCTTCCGATGCATCATTCTACTTTCGAATTTCTCCTAACGTTGTTTGCTGCTGCGGCCCCTGCATCACCGCGTCATCAGAATTTCAGCAAATATTTTGCTACCTCGAACACGATTCTAAAGAGGACTACCCGTCTTGGAATGTAGAAAACGAACGGAAACAGAAACGTTGAGAGACATAAATATTTTCGCTCGCGAAGAAACCGAGAAGATTGTTTCCCTTGTTTTTTGCAGAAAAGTGTCGGTTGACTCGCGGACGAAACAGACGGAAGAATAAACGATTCTAGAAGCTACGTGGGTGGATGTGTGGTCGGAGACACCCAAGGTGGCTCGAAGATCGCGTCTATCGCGATCGCATTAGCAGGCTCGTCGAGAGTTGTCGCTCCCTTCCAGCACCGACTCGCTAGACGTTCAAGGATAACGATCTTTATTTAACGACTAGGTTTTTTTCCCTCTCTCGTCTATGCCGTTAGAGGTTGCAGACGGTCAAGCGACTTTGGAGGACACTTGCAATTAGACGGAAGATTTTTTTCAACCGTCAAGGTTCCGCGAATCTTGAGTTTCACGAATATACGAGAATCTATTCAACCGAAGACAATCGTTCGTTCCTGGACGGTCGAAGATATCATTGTCCAAGGACAACGATTTGCGAATTATTCAAATGGTCAGGGAAGACGTAACGCGAGAGACGATGAAAGCGTTCAGCCATCGTACGACAGACGCTAGAATGTCTGAGTTTTTGTTACCAGGCGGAGAAGATTAGTTCGTACTAAGGCGATGTATGGTGCCTTTTTTACCGATATCGTTAACGTTTCCAGACGATGAAATCTTGACGGACTTTGGTGGCATGGAAGGTGAGCAACGGCGTAAGCCGAGAGACTTGTTTGGTCGTAATTTCTAATCGGAATCACGAGCGCGTCACCGCCAATTAAATAATTGACCTGTCGTTGAAACACCACCAGGGTGGGGCATGGTGGGCAGCCAATCCTATCGCGTCGTCAAAGTCGGCCGCATTAATCTGATTAGCTATTTGCTAAAAGCCTGGCTATCCTGCTAATATTTCCAAACCGATATAGCAGCCAAAATTCCACGCGGTACTTCTCCGAAATGCTTCGTTTTCCGTGTAGTCGTCGGCAAAAGGAGATATTGCAGGCACGTTCGTTTCGCTAGTGTGGTTCGCGGTAATAGACCGGCAGAAAACAGAATCAAGGCCGTCTCGGGAGGAAATAATCTTGATTGACTAGAATGAGTCGGTAGCCTTAACTTTTGCTTTCTAATGGCAGGGTCGCAGACGGTCGCGCTCGGGGCCTAGGCTCGTTAGAACGATCAAGGATCCTTATTATTCCGGCTTGGTTGCGCAACTGCCGTAACGTTCGGTCTCGCACACCGGTTTCTGAATATTACATAAGTGTCTAAGCAAAGCCTAAGCGGCTGCAAATGTGGCCTCGCGATGGTAAACTTTAAATGCCAACTGGATTCTCTCGGTCGTAGGAATATCAAACGAAATAGCCAAGCCCACGTTCCAACGTTCCCTTTTATTCTCTCTCTCGTTTCCGTGGCTCTTCGAACCGTGCACGGGAAATTCCCGGCTGTACTTTGCACATATTATAATTCGACGTTATCCTCGACGTTTTTCCTTTCCGGGAAATATAGGAAAAATGTTGGACCGCTTTAGAAATCGGTGTCCATTCTGTCAGCGGATTCTTCTATTTTTCCCTCACCCTCGGTATTGGTTCCCAGTCACCCGCGTTCCATCTTCGTGACGCGTGAAATATGAAGGACCTATTCTTTCCGCGCATTCAAGAGCGATTCCCCCTACACCGGCTGTGTTCCTTCTCACCCAGACGATGAAGAGCTGCCTCGGAATATCTGAAATTCGTTCGTGGGTCACACACGTTTCGCTCAATTAATCAAGGCGAATCTGATTTGTGACGATCGTATAAGCGTATGTTCGTTCGAGATCAAGCTCGATTCCCGTGTCCCCATAAATTTCCGAAACGAATAAGAATCGAGGCTGAGCACACCGAAAAAGCAACTAGATAACGCGGAGAGGAACAAAAGACCCGAGAGGCCAGGGGTTTGGCTTTGAATTTTAAAAAGCGCGAAGAAACGTCCGCGGGCGACCGGTTTGTAGTCAGAAATAAAGAGGTAAACAAACGGACGGAAATAGCGGGCCAGGTTGTTCCCATTACCATTATTGTGAGAACGTAATTATTCATCTCGACGTTTCAAAGGCCGACCTATCGTGTCGCGAGCGCGCGAAATAAAATCGTTGTGCGGTCAATCCCGGGACGCCGATTAAAAACGAATTTACGCGATGCACGAGGATGTTTCGGTGCTAATTGCTCCTTGCCAGGGAGAGTTTGACCGGGACTCGCATTAAACTGCAGACTCCAGCCACGGACCAGATGGTGCACACTTCGACGCACTCGCCTCTAAATCCGTCGATCCTTTGTCTAGCCTTCGAAGGCAACGTTTCTCGATCGAAATGTTCGCCACCATTGCGGGCAGAAAATTGCGCAAGAGAAGAAATCTGAAACCGTACGACCGAGATCCAGTAATCGAACGTCGATAACCGGTTCCAGGCAAATCCGAAAAATATTTCCCACATCGTTAAAAACAATTATTTTTTGCAGCAAAAAAGTATTCGCAGGCCGTGTGAGAAGTCTTAAAAAACATCGCGAAGCTCGCTGCGTAGAATTTCGATGCAACGAAGTGGATTCCTCGTCGCGATCAGGGACATTTCTCATCGATGGTACTCGGAACCAGGAAGCAGGAAATTAAACCGTCTGGTCCCTGTTGTCCGTCTATCGTGAACACTCGTCCTTTCGTTGATCTTGGCCGCCTTTTGCCAACTTACGTAGACTGGGCCCGTTCTATTCCGGTTCTAATGCGCGTTCAAGTCATAAACGTATCGAGGCCGCTGCTCGAACTTGACCAGTTTTTTGAACCATGGACCAAGGACGCCTAATGTTTCCGAGGCCAATGACCGTGATTCCTAATGGAACGTTAGAAAGTTAGAAAGTCAGATATTGAAGCGCCAAATGCTTTGATGATACCGAACCAGACCTGGGTCTCGTCGTTATTCATGACCAAGGTCCAAACCGAGACAATGACCTCTCGGCTCCGCAACAGCCAACGTTCTTCTTCGTGAATCCTTTGCCCTCCTCCTCCGCCTCCATTATCGTCTAACCTGAATTCCAACGGGAACTTGGAATATCGTGGGACGTACCGTTGACGTGTTCGCGATCAACGAAACTATATTTATTTTCTGGTAGCGTTTCGCCGAGCAATACGATCTTGAATTGTCATTGTGCAAGAGAAAGAGTTGTAAAAAAAAAAACGTCCAAGGAAATTACCAACGAGATCGTATCGAGGTACCCTGATCCACCGTACGAACTCGCTCCAAAAGTACACAGCTCTAGGGATAGACTTAATCCCCTAAGAACTGCCTTTTTCGCACTCTTCTCCTCTCTTGGTCTTGCGTGTCGTGAAAAGATGTTCGGATTAGAGGCTTTTCCAGCTAGTAGTATCCGAGCAAGAAAACAAGGATCAGATTTCTCTAAGTTTTCACGGCCAATGCTCCGTGTCGTCGGTGCTCGAAAGTTTTCCGGTGTAAGTCCGTTCACGGACAAGCTCCTGGATGAATCGACGAGGTCGTCGATAATAAGGAACAGGGACGCGGACCATTTCCTCGAGGAAGCACCGCAGTGGGTCCCATTCGTCGGGCGGCACTTTCGGAAGTTCCCGTAGGAGCAAGTTCTCTCCTCCTCGTCATCGTCCATCTTGGCCGGGCATGTATTATTCGGGGAGAAACTCGCGGCGGCGTTAAAGTTTGTCCGTGAGGCCGAAGAAGAGCAGGCATCTCGCAAAACGCCCGGCAACTTGGTCGATAAAATATGGCGATGCGAGCGTGAATAATTAAGCCATGACCTCATGCCGGAATTGTCCTTGGAAAGATCCAGCGTGGCCTAGCTGCGGATTTCATCGTGGCTCCGGTGTCTTTTTTTAGCGACGTATCAAATCGCAATCTGGCTTTCTAGAGGCCTCGTTAGTAGAACCGGCTAGAGCTCGGGCTAGAGAGGAACTTAGCTTCCCTCTTAGTGGGCCGGCCATAAACCAGTCGCCCGTTATGCGAGTACACGGTGCTGCGACGTATATACCGTTAGTACAGGAATAGTGTAGTGCCGCGGCCAACGGCCAGGTAGTGCGCGCGCGAGTATTATGCCCACGTCTCTCGTATAATACCCAAAAGCAATCTGCGTCGGAGAGGTCACCGAGACAAAAGCCCAAAGATGGCCCGGCGCGATACTACCGCCGCGCCAGCTTTACACCGTCCACGGCATTATGTCCTTTTGCCGGGCCGGCTGAATCTCCGATTCCTGGCCGAGGGGAAACCGTTTTTAACCCCCTTCGATATCCCTCCGTCGTTCCCCTTGACATCTTCCTTATTGTCCGGCCCGTAATCGTGGACTTCCTTTTTCGGCCGGAAAGTCTTGAGAAAATAGACAGAAATAATCTTTCAGACGGAAACTTTGTTTCCGAGCGAGCAACGAGCCCCGATAATATATGTATATTTTTATTTTAATTCGTCGTTTCAGCTTACAATTAACGCCAGGCACGAAGAAGTTTTTCCGCCAGCAGCGAAAGATAACGACGGATAATTCATGCCTGGCCAGGTGGTAGAGCAGCGGGGGGAGGGGGCAGATGAAGATTGTTGCCAGAAAGGAGGACGACCCGAAGGAATTTATGCGAGAACTAATGAAAAATAGAAGTCCGACCGGCCGGAGAAGCAGAAACAGAGGCGCTAATCTGAGAATTGCCACGCCGGGAGAGAACGCGACTGGTCGCCGCATCGAAATGAGTTTTTAAATTAAATTTTCAGCCGTTGCTCCCGCAATCGTTCACCTTCCGAACAGCTCTTAATTGCAGAAGCACGCAACTTTTACTGCTGTTCTAGATACCCTCGCGTCATTAAACATTTGTTCCTTGCTTACAAATTTCGGAAACAATCGAACATTCAGCAGGCAGCATCATCAGATGATGTGCGAACTAAAACGAAAAATGGCCGCAACAATCCGACAAGAATTCCAATTATTGCAAAACTCTCGATAATGTGACGAGAAGCATGCCAGACGACCGAACGACGTCGTAAAGCACGGAACGGTCACTGGCCGCGAACACCGAGTGTAAAAAGTTGAATTCCACGGACAGAACGAGGCAAGAATGGAAAAACGTCGAGAGGTTTCCGCTTGAACCAACAGTCTAGTTCCGCCTCTGTTATCCGCGTGTCGTTTGTTTCTGACACAGGTCGCGGGTGGCTGTCGCATCGATACGTTCGAAAGATTTCGAAGTCTGTCGCCGTGTCGAGTATAATTCGGCAAAATATCGGGTTCGAGCGCACTCGAAGCTTTTCACGCGTCGACGCGCGACGAGTGGTGGCTCAACAGAGATTGATATTCATCGAGGGTTCTTGTAAACGTATTAAGCCAGTTTCTCTCGCTCGGTGATTCGGATCTCACCCGGTCGCCGCGGGAATTCGCTCGGAAGGAAATTGAAAAGCGTGGAAACAAATGAGGCGCCCGCCGCCGCCGCGTCCGGTCCACACACAGTTTCCATCGAAATATTGCAGCCGGTCCTGCGGGTCGTCGATTGAATCCTGTGATTCAATTAAACAAATCTGTTCACGGTATCGAGCGGCGGCTGCTACCACTGGCAGAGCTACGGTCATTGCACGGAGGTTTTGGCTTAGTGGCGAACGATTTGTCCGATGAGAGTATCCTTTTTTTTTGCCAAATCAATTCTCGAGCGTAGCGTCTAATTTGAATCGAGGCAAAACGATTCGCCGTGTCTCGTACCTTCCTCTGCAAAAATCTTTCAAATGTCCATGTTAGTCGAGTCCCCAAAGGAATCGGGGAAACTGTTCTGATTGGTTGAAACACCGACGATACGATGTCGCTACACGTTCATGGAAAAAAAGGAGGAGAAGCGTATCGTCGAACTATAATGAGCGGCGCTCGCTGAATCCGCTACTAGATTTATTTCGGGCCGCTTTTATTATAAAGGTCAAGCGAATTCGCTCACGGCGAATCGGCGAATCTCTCGTCCGTGGTTTCCTCGAACCGCCGCCTCCCATAAATGTTGCATGAGTGCCCAAAGCAACTGACATTAATAATTTAAGTCTCAAAACGAAAGGAACGCGGACACGGTCGTTCAAAGCGGCGTGAATGAAAGCCCGTTTATTGGTTGGTACGTTGGACCATCGCGAGGTCCGATTTTCCCTCGGCTTCCGGACGATATCGGCCCTCGACAAATTATTTCGTCCCGCCGCCCGCAGTCGCCGCCTCGCTCAGAAATAAATTTCCGTGACCCTTCCGCGATACCTGACCCCGAGTTTCGTATACCAGCGCGGCGCATGCAAATGGCCACGATTAGTTTGCGGGGTAATCCGCGGAACCCTGGCCCCCTGAAATAAAATCATTCACCCGCTACAAGTTATCGTAACTCGTCCATTCAGTTCGAACGAGGCGAATTTTCGAAAACGAAAGCGTTTCACGCGAATATACAAAGCCCAGAAATCCTACAATGAAACGGGTCTCTGGGTAAATTTGAAGATAGGAAATTAACTAATAAGTTTGCTTGTTTCGATCGCGATGTCTGCTCTCCAAAGGCAGCCCCATCATCTTCGATGGATGCGTCGCAATTTCGAAGCTTCTCCAGTGTTTGCACGACGCTGGTCATTGAAATAATATTGACATAGTACCAGCAAATGGACAGAGACTTCCTTGTGGCTCGTAGTCGCGATAAGCCTAATCTCTATCATAGTCTGGAACGCCTCGCGGAACGCACAGCAAACAACCGGCCTTATCAGCGTTCGTGGCCGCTACGTCATCCGATAAGCGGAGTCGCAGCCATTTCGTGCTAAAAACCTAAATTCGCAAACGGAATAATAGCGAATAGTCCGCGGCGACCCGTTACGTCCGGCGCGGGTTGCGCGCGCGCGGTCGGATCGATAGCGGGACGCGAGCTTTCCATTTTGCGGGAGAATAATCTCTTTCGCCTCGGTATTTGGTAACATACCAGGATTATATATTATTACGGTCTCTCGGTGGGACCGTTAGTGTAACCGAACAATAGATGCCCCCCGTCTAATCTACCTGAAGAGAGCAGATTTAGTCCGGGGGAGGCCCGAGTTAGAGCGAGAGAGGCGCAAACGAACGGTTTAGGCGCGGTAGTACGCAATCGATTCGACGAATTTTGGCAATCGACGGGCTAGCGACCGCACCGATCGTGTCTTCCGTGTTTCCAGCGGGTTTTGTGTGGCCGCGGCGGTTCGCCCGAGAGCGCGTGAAATGGGAATCGCGAGGGGGCACACACCACGTGGACCGACGCCGCAATAAATATACGAGAAGGCTATAATCACGATTGCACGAAGATACCTAGCCGGTCACGGCTCCTCGAAGTGGGAGCCCGCGAGCTCGCGTACATACACACACAAACGTACACACAACACTCTGCCAAAACTTTTTCTCCTCCCTCCCTCCTGGCGGGATTCGAATCTGTGTGCTGTTGGTCGATGCCCCCCTTCGACCAGGCAGATTTCTTCCCTCTCTCGTTCTCCATTCTATGCGCGCTTCCTCCTTTCTCTTCCTCCCCTGCGGAGAGGAGAAACTTTTTGTCTTGGCCCAGGTTTCGTGCCACCGCTGCACGACCGCGCGCTCGCGCGCACCGCGCTGCATTTCCGTCATGCATGCTTCGTGAATCCCGTCGAAACAGCGTGATTTCCTTGGGCCTCTTTTTCCCTTCCCCTGGCGGCCAGCGTGCCTGGCCCGGTCCGTCCCGTCCCGACTCGGCGAACCTCACTCTCCACGCCTCTCCTTATTCTATCACCCCCTCCTTTTCTCTCTCCCGTTTCGCCACTGAGAAGGCATTGACTCCTGCGGCGAGTATCACGAAACCGAACGAACCACGATCTAGAAGTCGTTGCAATCGCCCTCAGAGTGCTTTTATTGCGTACCGAGTCCTCGATTCGTTCCTTCTTCTTTCGGATACGAGACAGCCAGCTGCAGCGCTGCTCCTCGACGCGTCCACCGAGAGTCCATAGGAACCGAGCGATCTGCTTTCTTCGCGCGACAAATTTGATCGTTTACCGAGCGCTAGCGTTGTTATATTCAGGGGTCACGCGACACATTATCGAACACGATCGAGAAGAGAAGAAGAAGAAGACGATCGGGGGAGAGTGTACGAGGAGGACTGAAGAAATTCTGGCCGGGGAATCATAATTTTCACGAGATCGTTCAGGGAGATAGGAGAATCGTATGCGATACTTATCGCGAATCCCCTGTCAAAGGCAAAACGAAGGGAAAGAAAAAGAGGATTCCTCATTCCTCGACATCGGCGCTGGCATCGGTGGAAGCGGCAGCAACAGCAGCAACATCACTGGCATTACCAGCCCTCCCCTCTTCCCTTCCATTCCCTCTCCCCGATCCTCTTCAGGTTCTCCTCTTTACTTCACCTCCTCCGTTCGTCTAACCGTCTCCGTCTCTCGTGGTACGACCGACTCGTTCTATCCTGGATCTCATCCCTCCGCTGGACCGAGCAAAGAAGTTGTCTCTCGGTTCCCAAGTCGAGTTATGCCTACAAGAGAGGGAACAACTACCGCGAAATAACCGACTATCCAAGAGGGCCGTCGGTAAATAACTATAATTTCTTTTGGACCCGGCTACGCGGCGGTTCGGGGGTTGGAGTAGGTTGGCTCGACAACACACGTACGACGGATAGGACCGCGGTGATGCTCGAGAGGGGATCGAAGAAACGGCCCTCTCTCCGACGTCGAACGGCGCAAGAAGAGGAAGAAGAAAGGAAGGAAGAACAGAACCGAAGAAGACTAAGGAGGAAAAAGGCGCTTCCGCGAGGCTGACCAGAGGAACCAGAGAAGTGGAGGGGATGAAAGCGGGCCCAACCGAGTGCAACGACCCCTTCCGTTAGGTCAGCTACCCCACGAACGAGGCAACGCGAGCGAACCGGACGAACGGACGGACGGGTGGTCAGCCGGACATACGGATGGACAGATGTACAGACGAATGAACAGAGTCCCCGATGGACGAACTCGAAGAATCGTGTAATCGCGCGCTGAGAGTAACTGCGTCGCGTTCTCTCTCGCGAACACCAAGCTCGCGGTCTGCTTCGATTCCGACACAGAGCATGCGTGTTTCAGCGAATTCGATGAACCGACCAACCGTGTCTTCGGGGATAAACTCTGGTAGCACAACCGACGAGTAAATACTCTTGGCTACATCGAACGGTCTGTTTACCACACCGTGTCGTTTATACTCGCTTTTAACTTCAGATCTTTACAGCGTAGAGAGGCACTAGGCCGTCAGAGACCTGGTAGCGTAATTGGAAAATTCGTTTTCGCTTTTACGAAACATCCCTCGGAAAATATATCAGTACACAGAGCCCGGACAAAGTTCGGGAGGGCAGGCCCTTGATGGTATCGAGTTACACGCTCTCCCGAATCCGTGTTTCAAGATAGAAATGGAATTTCACCGTGTGCGAGTAGAACAAAGAGCTCGACGAGAGTTCCACTCCCCGATGCACTTATTGGTTTCCACTCGACGGAAGTCGGGGGCACAAAGCTCGGCTGTGATATTGGAAACGAAGGAGAAACCTACCGAGAATAGGAAACACAATAACAGAGTCGCGATACCCGCGGAACGTGGAGAGAGGGGGGAGAAGCTATCGGGGAACGAGGCTGCAACACGATCTAAGGATCGATCGTCTTGCATTTACCTACGTTTCGAATGGCAATCCAGAGAGCCGGCCGTCTGACCACGACGATACTCGAGGTAGCGAAACCACTTCCAATTTGTCGTCCGATCGAGACCACGTTTCGAAGACGAACTCCCGAGTGTCTCGTGGCTCCTCGTTGGGAAATCATAACGCTGCCAATACGGATTTCGTATTCTAATTATACCGAACCGTGAACAATGGACGGGACCAGTGTAGAATTTTGACTGGGGGCCCCGCATAGCTTTCCTCGTGAATCACGTCGAACGTATATACATATATACAATACACACAAGCATAGGCGTGTGTCTTGGAAGATGCAAGGGCACGACGCTGCACTTTCCACGCGACGATACGCGCGGCAAGTGTGTCGAGCAATTTAAAAGATTATCGAAAAGGGGTCGTGTCACCAGTCAGCCGTAAGACCGCGTGTTCGTGTCACCCAGACACCGGCTCTCGGAAATATGTAGCTAGTTCCATGCCCGGAAGTGTCCTCGATGACGTGTGGCGGTTGCACCCGAAAGGAAGACGAGCGGAATGGAAAACGGTGTTGATTCCTGTGGCGGAATAGCCGTCCCTTTTCGTAGGAACTTTCGCCGCCCCATCCATGCCACGTTAAGTTCTTTTAATATCAACGCGCGGTTTCGCTCGTGTAAACAGGTGTACGGGAACGCCGGCAGCTCGTGCTGAGTTGCATCCTTCGCGAAAGAGAGCAGCGCAACACGAATCGGCAATGAGTATCGGCGATTTGCACGAGGCCCTATCTTGTGTATCGTTCCAGGTTGCGCGATGTAACCGCGGAAATCTTTAAAACACACTCGAACACGAAGGATGCCTTTGCTTCTTATCGCGAAAGAAACTTCAGATCGCGTGCAGCTTTCAAGATACAGGAGTATTCCAATGAAGCTGAACGAAGAATAAAAAGTATTTCAGAAGGAAAGAACTTGTTACATAATCCCGTGCAGTAATTACAGCTTCGCACCTCTCAGACACGAACTGCACGGAACGTCACGGCCTCCACAGTTTCCTGTCGCGGTTCGTACGAATCTCTCGAGTGTGTTGCAAATCGGCTCGTTACAGCGAGAAAATCCATTGGCCACGATCGACAGGATGAATCCGCTTTTTGCACCATTCCGATCCGCCGTGCCCTTTTCCTCGTTGCTTCGCCAACATGATCGAACTCTCTCGACCACTCGCGAGTCGCTTTTTGCAATAAGGGCACCGTTTATCGGATCAAACCGTGTCCCAGCTAGAAGTGAAAATTTCAAGTTCATTCGATCTTCGACCGATCGCGAACATCTAGACATGAACAAGCATTGGCATCGTGTGTTGGGGCGTGATCAACGTGCTGTGCAGTTGCAACGAGAAGCATCTACGAGGACAGAGAAAGAGAGAACCGATGGCAAGACGCCAGATAAGAGAACTCGCCGGATGAAAAAGTTATAAATAAGCGTTGCGTTCGACGACGTGTTCGTTGGTAATGCAAATACAGAACCAACACCGATCGCGGGCCAATTAACTCGTGTCTTCTATCCTCGGACATTTCGAAAGCTCCCCCGCACAGATTTTCAGACTTAAATCGCCCGTACGATGATTGACTCCATCGAGATCCAGATCGATGATTCACGTTGTTCGGAATCGATGCCGGTTTGTTGCAACCTGTACCATCCATCTATCCAGAGAGGTAAGCTGATCCGTAAATACCGACGATTCTTTCAGTCGGTTAGAATAGCAACGCGTCGACCGCGATGCTGCAGTTTTATTTCTGGGGGAGTTTATGCGGTGCCCGAGGATTTTAATAATAGGCAGCGCTACTATGGGCGGGGTCGAGAGCAGAATAGTGAAGCACGTTTGTGGATCGAGAGAGTTTCTCGCTCGAAATAGTGGGCGAGAACAGCGTCTAGAGTCACAAACTGAGCCGACGTTGCGTTATCAGCGATCAAATACATGCTTGCAATCCTCGTCACTGATAATGGAATTGCGTTCTATCGCGGACGTGGAAAGTTTTTAACTAGTCAGACGAGTCGTCCACGATTTGCGTCGGAGTTGCTGAAAATATTCTATAACTGCGACCAGGAGTTTTGTTTCTCCATCGAATCGAGGGATCGTCCGTTTTCCTGCTATCGATCGGAAAGCCAAGATTCCGCAAAGCCTCGTGTTGTAGCACTTTAAACGCCCGACGAAACAATAATAAGAGTGAGGCCGACCGGCCATGGAGATATGCAAACGGAAATAGCTTTCCCGTATTCGATCCAAAAACAGTTCCTCCGAATTCTATTTCCGTCGCGGAGGCAACGTTTGCCTATCAATCGCGATCGTTCTCCTTGCTTGCCATCGGGCAATCTGGTAGCCAAATATGTCTCGAGCGACGTTCAAACAGAAAAGCAACGACGGTGGCACCGTCGGGCGATTTTTAGTCGGCGACGGTGGAACGCGATGCCCAAGAAATTGGGTCACTTTGGCCGTGAGCAGTCGATTCGAGTCTACGGTAATTGCAACGCAAGTCGGTCGGTCGCCAATGTCTGTAACACCACTTGGATCTCTCACGGTCCACCAACAATCATCCAGGTATTCCAAGGAACCTGTTCGCAAGTACATGGAAATCATCGAATTTAAATATAATGTAGGTCGCTAAAAACTGCCGCGTGCTTTGGAAATATGAACGAGAAAAAAAACTGCAGTGGGATAATAACGAGTTTCCTATCGACGAGAGACAGAACACCGTAGCCGCAGCTGGAGCCAATGTCGAAGTTGGAACCGAAGACGAAGTCGCCTAGCTGGAGCTAAACGACGAGGGGATAAAGCGGGGAACAAGGGGGCAAGAAACTGTCGGTGGGCGGCGTGGCAGCGGGCAACGGCGACTGGCAGGGCTCCTGAGGGGCAAGAGGAGGCCGCCAATGACGGCAGTATAGGGGCAATGGAGGGCAACGCACCCAGTCAGCCTTGGCATGAATTGAGTCTAGCAATGCGAAAGTAAGGTTAGCAGGCGCATTAGCGCCGCGACCAGCTAGTTCTCCCCGCTTGCAGCCAAGTGCATCTCACTCCCAGCCTGTGCTCGCTCGCTTGCTCGCTCGTTCGTTTCGCCGTAGCCTGATTTTTATGTCTCGCGAAAGGAACCGCCCGAATCCGCGCGCGTTCTTGGGACCACGGTTCTCCATTTTGATGTCGGGGATACACGACGGAAAGAAAGCCCGAGACTCGGCGGAATAGGCAATTTCAGAAGTTGGACCCGATCGTTCGGGGGTATTCTCAATGAAAATTGAGACATCCCCGTGTTGGCACGCAACCAGACATTGTCGTAAAACACGTGGCAGACTGGCAAGTGTTTTCCTATCGATCCAGGAACAGGATGCATCTCCCCGTTTCCTACAAGTTTACGTCTCTACCGTCGACGTAGTTTGTCCGTAGACGGAAATCTGGCGCGATAACTCGACGTCGTTCGAGGCGGATAAGCGTCAGAAGGAATCGTGCCACTTCATTTTCCGCTAACGATTAATCGTCGTCGTTGTAATTCTCGAACACTGTTGGATTATACGCGTTATTCCGCCGCGGAAGCGTTCTTTGATAGCGGAAATAATTACCCTTATTTACATTACAGTTACTCGGGCGCGCAAGGCTCGCCCTCCTGAAGCAGCCAGCTTCCGTTAACCGTCAGACGCGGCTGAAATCGCAACTCAAACAAGACGGAAATCGTAATCGCCGCGTGACAACACCGAAAACTTCTTGGACAAGTTTCGTGAGAAAAAAAAAACTCAAAGGAACCACTTTAACGACCCGATGATACCAGAAACTGTATCTTCATCCGGTTCGTTGTTCTCTTTCCCGGAGATTTTGCAAACATAGTTCTTCGGTTAGTTCTTCAGAACTTTAGAATGTCCGAGTTGAAAATTTTGCCTCCATCCGTTGCGCGGAATAATTGGCAATATGCGCGCGAACGAACGGGGGAGCTTAAAACCGATCGGCTAAGCCTTGCGCGCGCGACAACTTTGCCTCTCGCAGCTAGGACATAAATTATTCATGCTCGTAAAGAACACAGGCTTGCGCGATTCCTCGCGAAATCCATACGGCAATAACGCTGGCTGTGCGTGCGTGTCGTAAATTTCCGCAAAAATACCTCGTCGTTCTTGAAACACAGAATTTCAGGTCATGGAAATTCGATTGGATAGAAAACGATTGAATCCATTGGCGGCTGGTAAAGGTCGAGATTCGCCGCGAGCCAGTGCATAGCCGGGGCCCCTGATGCAGCCGATGCAGCCGATGCAGGCGACCCCGTCGGAAAAAGAGGCATGCTAGAGGCGTGTGCAGAGGATGTGTGAGGGAGGGGGCCAGGCGGGGAGGGAAGACGTAAAACGTCAGCCTGTAGAGAGGTGGTGGAACGAAGAAAGAGGAAACCGTAGAAAGAGAGAAAGAGAGAGAGAGAGACAGAGACAGATAAGGCACGATAAACAGAGACGAACGAATCGCGTCGCGAGCGAATGCGCCGAAGAGAACGAGAGGAAAATAGCACGTACCGAGCGAGGAACGAGGCAAAATGATTGGCGGTGGGGGCAACGTTCGACAGGAGTGGGGGCGACGCGCCGCTTTTGAAAAAACCGCAAAGCTTTAAGAAGGCGCGCGTCAACCCCCCACCCTCGAGTACTACGCGAGCAACTAGCGGCCGACATAGACAAGCCTCGCGCTTACTATTGCTGGAAAACTAGTTGGATCGCCGTAGCCGAGGATCGCGGCGGAAAATCGTCGTGGAAAATCGATCGGTGACAGTGGACCAGGTACTCGAAGCCGACCGGTCCTGATCGCGTTTTTCGTATTCGAAACCCCGTACACAGGATAAGATTCCGCGAACCAAAATTCGATTCCATCGCGCGTTGGAAAAGCGGTACAATCCAGGGAAAATTCGGCAGGAGAGGACGGGAGTGCCGTGAACGAGCCGTCGGGGAACTGGAATCGGTTAAATGGAATTTCGTCGCCGCGTTGCATCGCCGACCAAGATTTTCACGGCATTATTTAACTTCGCCGACCGGATCACCATGAATATCGACGCAATCTCCGTGAACGGTACTACACACCCAGCCAGCCTTGGTCGAACGAAATCGAAGCGGCGACGCGGTTGGAAGGGATTCCGTTCGAAAAACACGGCTTCCGATTAAGCCCGATCAAAAGTGGAGCTATTGAAAACGCGGGATGATTCTCGGTGGTGTCGACGCGACTCCACCCCTAGCCCCCCAGATCGAGATGGCTTCGCCATCGCCGCGCAGCGACGATCGGATTTCAGTGGAAATTCAATTACCATGTCCGGAATTCGGCACGCGCCATTACCACTCCAGAAAACGGCAAGGAGATCGTCCCCTTATGGCGAGCCACCGGAAGGAAATTGAATTCGTCGTATCAACGAAGGATCCTCCTCTACTCTCGTCGATCTTCCGCGACGTATCGTTCCGGGGAAAATGACTGTCGCCCATCGACGAAGCCCAGTGTGTTAACGGTGACGAAGTGCGGGTCGGTGGGTCGTGCAACGTCCGCGATTATTTACACCCACAATTGTACCGTATAAATCTTTATCGTCCACGGTATACTTTTCGTTTTTTTTTTCCTGGACTGTATCGCGTCGTCACGATTTATCGCGTGATCGTTACCCGCGAAGAAATTTTCGCGCGAATCGATTAAACCTAGAGAGATTTACGGGTTCGGCGCGAGCGCGAGGCAACCATTTACGTGTATGATTTATCGCGAAAGGTACGCCACCCCCGTCGTTGTCGCATTATAATTTTCGAGGTTGAAACGGGTGGGTGTTCGCTCGCGATTGACGGGCAATTCATAACGCGTACAAACTTTCCGGATACTGGGCTTCTGCGGCGGACAAAGTGTCCAAAATTCTGTCTTACCGAAGGAAACCGAGTACCTCATCTTTCTTCTCGCGAAACTTTGTCATGCTGTGCTCCGAACGATCGTATCCCTTCATCCTATAAAAAGAAGACCTCTCGGAATATACCAAAAAAAAAACCGTCCATTTCAATAGGTCAATTTCTTCACGTGAATATTTTAAAATCTGTCGGATCTGTGGTTTCGTTAATATTCCGCCACTCTGGTCGGCAAACCCGCAATACCGAATCGTACGTTCCCAGCAGCCGGGAGGCTCGCGAGCTTTATAAACCCGTTGTGTCTGAGTGTGTGTCTGTGTGCCCATCCCCGACGATCGTAAAATTATTCAACGGACTGTGTCGGTGCACCGCCGGTGATCCGCAATTGCATTTAGACAGGTGGTCACGCTATGACAGGCCCGAACCCCCGTAAACCGCTTACACCCGGTGGCGGTACACTCCCGGAGCACGTGGAAAATTGGATCGCCAGGCGTACGTATGCGCGCATTGTTAACATAACTCGCACGTGTGTCACGCGGCAGCCTCCGTGTATTGTCTCGCACGTAGTTGACGTGGCGATACAATCACGAGCCGTCGGAGGTGGATCGCGATCGAACGCGTCGAGATCGAGAATATGCGCGGACGATCAACGGGCAGGCTTTCACGCACCCTTGCGCGGTTCATCCTCTAGAAATTTGTTGTTCGTTCTATCGGTTTCTCTTCGGTCGCGTTTTACCGTCGAGGAGTTTAAACGATTTCGGATTTCTCCACTCGAGACTCCTCTTCTCCGTCTTCCCCGGAATTCAATCCGCTTGAACACAGCACACTCTTCGAGACCTAGGGGCGCTCCAATTTCCGTCCACATACACACACACACACACGAAAAATCGTTCCGTCTAAAGCGGGCCATTCCGATAAACAAGTCAAAAGCCAGGGCGCAGATCCTTCGAGAGACGTCCTCGGTGTTCTTTCTCTCCCGGATCCTCGGGGCTGTCGTGGGTAGCGAACCGTGTCCTCGCATCATTTGCGAGATTAAAGTGCAGTCCCGAACACCTACCACCACGGGGGTCGGTAGAACCGAAAGAACCCTTTCACGTCTACCGTGCGCGCATGCGTACATCGCCGTTGCACGTCCGAGAGATCTAATCTTTTATCGTAGCACGTCCCGAAATCTCGGTAATCGCGCCATTTCAGCCGACGCCCCGCCGCGCCTGGGAAACACCCCCGACAACTCCGGTCCTCGGAATTATCCGGGGTTCGCGCGTGAATTTACTCTACGAGAGGATGTTCCAGTGAAAAAATACTGGAATAATCTAGGAGTGCTTCGAAGTGGGGCTGATCCCTTATCTTAATGTGATCTGTGGTGATTGGATGTGCATTTGGAGCGTGATTATCCTCGAATTAATCGATCGTTCAATAGTGTATATCGGTAACGACCGTCTCGGAGTCTGGTGAGTGTGAAAAGTGAAACGCGTTTCAGGTAATATAAGCCGATAAGCGTGACAGGGAGATGAAACGGTAGCATGGTGTTTGGGTCGCGTAAAAAGAGATCGGAGACGGTACATAGACGATGTGCATATAAATGTCCTGTATACCTATAGTACACCGCTATATTATCTTTTATCTGTTGACGTATGCAAAGTGGTAAGTCACCATCAGGAGATTTAGAGTTTACAGTTAGCCACGAACAAGACTGTATCGTTGATTTGGGGGTGACTTTTCATCGCTTTGACGGTGTACAGAGTACAGTGGTAATACACGCGAAACGCTATCGGGGCTAGTGTGCTCCCTCGAGAACCGTTTGCAGGTCCGAAATTACGGAATATCGCTTAAAGGGTTAAAATAGGTAGAACATGGAAGACTGAGACACACCGGGAGGTCGTGATTAAACTATCAAACGGGAACTTAATGGCCGACATGCATCTACCGAGGTATTCTCTGGAATGCTTAGGTAGATACATTGTCTTGGGGTTTAGAATCACCTCTATCGAGTCGCTGCGTTAATGCGAGCACGAATCTACTGGATCGATACCTTAAAGCTGATGAGACGAAAATCTTGCAGTTCCTTTTCCAAAAGGAAATCGTTGGTTTTCTACTGCACTTCAGGTATCACTGTTCTTTACGGATTACACGAAATCTAATCTTAGAACCAACGTTACAGTAATCCTTCGTTATCGAACGACTCCGAGCAAACGGATGATTCAATGGGATGCGTGTCGCGTGATCGATCGTCTCCGGAACAGCGTTCGAGTTTCTAGCAGCATGCAAATCGTATAGGAATTTGAACCGTACGGTAACCTATCCCTCGTTCCCGAAGTCCCAGAAGCACTGACAGATTGGGGAAATCATCACACCACAGACAGCGAATCCATCGTCCATTTTCGACCGATCATTAGTCATAGACGTGACGAGAAGTTGTAATTCACCTTAAATCGAACGAACAGACCGAAACTTGTGTAAAGTGGACAAAGGGAGATCGCGAAAATCCGGGACCACAGTAGAGTGGCCGCTTAGACCCGCGTTTAATGAACATTTAGCGGTATTAAAACGGGCTACCGGGATTATCGGGGCTGTACGGTTTACGGACAATTATGCGTTGCGCCACGACAGACGAAATCCAAGGACAAAGGACGGACGAATTAACGCCCCCGACGACGAGGCTTATGCAATTTACCGTGGGGGCATGCCGAAACACGCGGTCTCTGTTGCAACGGGTCGAAATGCTCGGTCGTGAGCACACGTATACCCGCCGCTCTGCACGCCTATTGCACGCGATCTCTCGTCTAACCTCAGGTTCCAGGTTTCCGATTACCAAAAAACCAGCCCCGGATAGATAATGAGCGTACAAGCTGTCTACTTAGTAACTCGAGCACTCGAATGGGTGCAGCACGGCTCACGACAAAAAAAAAAAAAATTGGGATGGGTGCGGTGCACCTCTTTCGCCATCTGGCACGCATTGTCCGCGATCAACTAGATGATCCGTCGGTGGGACTGCATTTTCTGCAAAGCCTCGTTATCCTATTTCGATTTGCGGTCTCGTTTGCTACATGTCTCTTTGGTCTGCTTTGGCTACGCACTCTTCTCCACGTCTCCTCCAGTCACGATAATATTTCCGAACGCGATGCGGTTTATTCCCGTTGCTTGTTCCCCGCCCCCTCCTTCTCTCTTTGCAGGTTTAGAAAGAGCAAATTCCAATCGTTTAGCGAACGAACGCCAAGTGCCGGGGCAAATATTGGCACGGACCGCATCGACAAAGGGAGAGCACACTTCCTTCGTTCCCGTGCAGAGCCGTTCTTCTTCTTCTTCTTCTTCTTCTTCTTCTTCTTCTTCTTCTACTTCTTCGGTCGTCGAGTTAAAATCACTGAAAACCCCTGGCCAACTACTCAAGCGACGCCAATGCGCGAGCCGCCCTTATGCCCTACGGGTTTCTGCTGGGCGGGCAAACGGTGGCAAAAGGGGCGGACAAAGTGCGCTTTGCTGTGCCGCACAACTTTTGTGGTCCCGCCGCGGCCGCGTACGAATCGTGGAACGGTGTCCTTTCGTGCTCGCGGTTTAAAAGTAAGAAACTCTGCACCCTCTTTCGAGGAAAACAGGCTGCTGCACACTTTGCCTCATACCCTTTTAACCTGACGATTCCAGGCTGCAGTTACAATTTTTCATTTCGAACCGAAGCCAACAATTTTTCATTCGCTGGATTGTGACAGGACGTCGAAAAGGTAGAATTACCCATCATGACGAAGCTCCGTATCTTGTCATCGGTCCGCTTCTTTAATTACCGGTCCCCATTTTTCGTGTCTCGACCGTTGGGCAGCCGAACGCTTCGAAACACGCATCGATGGCGTGTCGGAAGAGTTGCAAAAATTTTTACCTGCAACCACGTCGGGGGACGTCGTGAACGTAGGAAAAAAAAAGGTGGATGAGTCGAAAGGGACAACGCGATGAATTAATGCTCGTTCCTGAAACGCACCTTTTCGTTGCGTACGTAACGCTTCCTGCCCCCTCTCCTCTGTCCACAGTAATTTAATTTCCTTCAAAAACCATCCCTCGCTGTTTAAACGAGAGACACCTCTCGGCCGGAGAACCCTTTCTATCTTCTCTTTTTCTTTGCTCGCCCGCGGCAACGTTCCCGTTGTTCGTCCAGGTGCGCTCGTAAAGCGGAGAGGACCGCTTCGTGTCGGGGGAGAACACTGACGCTGCGAAAAACCGACGTCGACCGGGGGTAATTCCCATTTCAGCCGGTGGTCCGCATTTTCCTTGACCCCGGAGTGCACAGCGCAACCCATGCCTCTGCGTCCCGTGCACCGAACGGAATGAAAAATCAAGAACACCGACGCCGCTCGTTTGCTTCGGGTCTCTTTACTTTGGCCGACAAGTGGTCCGAAAGTTCACGAATTTTTTGACTGCCACGGCATCGTTCTCGTTGTTTATTCCTTTTCATTAAATCGTAAATTTTCTACTTGACGCGCCACCATACCACGTTCCCTTCGGGCAACGATATTTCCTCGTTAACGTGGTAGTTGCTTCGAAAGAGGAAGGAAATGTTTGAACTGGATCTGATACGTAGTCGCGCAGAAAACGATGAGGCTCGGCTTTAGATTCCGCTCGGTGGAACGTTCCTACGATTAAGCCGCGACACGAGCGCGAGAGGAAATCAGCGAGTCGAGGTGAGCGAAGAGCGGACCCGTCTAAGCGTCCGGTGACTGCTATCGAGCACGCGTGAAATTAAAATCAGGTCAGTGCCGCCAGAACGATCGCTCTTGGTATTTTCAGCCCGACTTGAACCTTGCGTTGCACCGAGTCGGGGAACGAACAGTGTACCGTGTCACCGAACGGCCCGATAGAATTAATAGATCCCTCGCCCAGCGTATCGTGAGTTTTTTCGGTGGAAATCCATGGAGCTCGGGCGTGATCCACGCCATCTGCGTCACAAACGATCAACCATGCTCCGTTGTTCGATATTGAAATAAAAAAGGGAAACAACGTCAACCGTTTTCTATTTTCAATTCCTCTTACCTTCCCCCTCTTTCCCAATTCTTTCACCCACCGCTGGATCTGTTGATTTCACGCGAAACACACGTCTCCACGTGCGTTTTCCCGAAAAACAGTAACGAGCAGTTAACGTCATTTACCAAAATTGGTTCGCGTTCACATCCCTTTTTCGACGAGTCGTTCGTTCTTTTTTACAAACCGACCCCTTTGAACGCGATCAAAGTTCGCCGACGAATAAAAATTCCCCCTCCTTCGTTCAGGCTACATATTTTTCAAAAAAGAGAGTTTCCACGGGACTTTATTTTAGAGCGTCGCTACGAGTCTTTTAACATCGACGTTGTCTAGATCCACTTCAAGCCCAAGAGTTGCAAATGCTTCGTAATTAGTACTCGTGTTTTTTACGGTAAATTTATACGAGTCGACACGAAATATCAGTAACGCGTCCATATTTATGATTAAAATTTCTCAACGATGCAGCATCCCTGGTTGAACCCACGGATAGCGTCGAGTCGAAGTCCTCGTTCGTTGTCGGAGAAGAAAAAGGGTAGTACGTATATACACACCCGGGCATGAATGTTTGAAGCCGTGGAAGAGAGAGAAAGAGATGGTGGGAGGCGTGTTGCGAGGATGAAAAGTCATCGTAAAAGGGCGGAACGCGGTCGTAAAGTTGAACTCGCGCCGTGTGTTCAGCGACTCGAGGCGGCCCCTTGGCTGCGAGTCGTTCGTTTGACCTACATTGTTCGGTTTGAAGTCGATGCAGGGACAGCAGGCGCTAGCAGTGACCACGGAGCAACACGTTCATCGTTAAAACCCGTACCTGAAGCCGTTCGTACCGTTGTAAATTTTGGCTCCGATCGTGCCTGCCAGCCCGTCCGTCCGCTTTCGGTTTTGCATGTTCGATCGGGGTCCGATAACAGCTCGATAGATTCGAAACGAAGCAACGGAACTCGTGTGAGCTGAGGTCGATAGACGCTGATGCAATCCTGTCTTCCTTTATCTCTCTTTTTCTCCGTGTTACAGCTGCCATTGATGTTACGACTTCGCATAACGTACTTAAATTTTCATCGAAATGTCCGATGATAAGAGAATTTGCATTTGTAATAATTTCAAGGAAATATTCGAAAAGAATTTCCTCTCTCGTACAGATTTATCTCGTCCTAGCGTGATCGTTGGCCGAGCAGAATCAGAGAGAACGGTGTGACTCAACCAGACAGCAGACGCCTGAGAGATGGAAACCCACCTAACGAAGCGGTACGAAGAATCCGCTGCACTTGGGCGCAGTCTGATTTTTTACTTCAGACCTTCGTCGCTCCGCCACGTTACTCAAATATACTTATGAGCCTGGCGGTTAGTTCATCTGAAATTCAAAGAAGCTTCGTTCAAACCGCCCGGAATCGCGTAACGACGAAGAATGTGAACGTTGGAAGACTGAGATTCCCTTCAACCACGGATTTACTCACGTCGAAGACCACTGTGGCGTTCCCCTGAACAAGTGTTTTCGCAGAGATACCAGACCGCGAGCTAAACCGGGAATAATTGCGTGGTCCGCGGCGCAAAGTTCTGGCATAGTCGCGCGCTGGTTCAACCGGAATAATAAGGACGAACCGGAAGGGATTTCGGAGTAACACCGAACTCACTTTTTATCCGCTCCGTTCGCGATCGATGAATAAGTTAGACAGGATGGGTGGGGATGAAAAAAAAACGAATTCACGTCGGCAAAAATCCAAGCAAATAAAAGGTGAAAAATGTCCCCGAGCCCGCTGGTAATGCCGCATAATGGAAAAACAGTGTCGAGGGTGCATTGTTGCAGCGTGTCGCGTCCATTCATCGGACAAGCGATTCAGGGGTTGGGGAGGGGACTGTTGTCCATTATCTTTTTCCCCGACGTTCCACCTCCACCCACTGTCCCGTGGTCCTGCTCGTTAGTTTCAGGCCGACGCGTTTGGAAAAACGTCACGCGAACTTGCCACTTTCGGCGATGTCCCGCGTGAAAGTAATTCCCTGGTACGGGATAGAGGGATGGGGATCGGGACGAGGAAGAGGATTTTGATACGCGAAGGCTGGGGGGGGGATTAAGAACGTGCGAACGCAGCGCGGGGGGCTGCAATCCCAACGGAGGCGTCGCGACCGAGAATTCTACGGAACGGCGAGTAAGCGGATTTTCAGCGAATACGAGTCTTTTTCTTTTTGTATACGCCTCTTTTCAGACAGCCGACCGGAGACCTTGGACGATTTAACGCTGTATTTGTCGCAGTCCCAACCGCGAAAACGAGCCCGCATCGGTGTAAAAAGAAGAAAAAAGGAAAAGAAAAAGAAAAGCAAAATAGGCGCGCGCGAGCTGGTTTTGTTGTCGAGACTCGTCGAGGAGAACGAGCGAGCGCGCGAAGTCACGAGAGCCCCGAACCAGGGAGCTCGCGCGGCAACTGGAGCGCGAGAATTCCGTTTTACACGCTCGAAAACACGGCTCGATTTTGCGAGGAGCTGGGCCCGATGTGTGTGTGAGTGTGTGTGTTTTATTTATGCGCGATACCCAGTCAGAATTAACATTGGCCGCGACCGAATTATCGACGGAAAATCGATTTCCGAACACGTCAGGGGCATACCTCTCCTTGAGCAGCCTGTTCACTGACCTAAACCCTGACGATCTGTCTCTCTTTCTCTCTAGTGTGGCATTCTTCTAGTATAAATCCTCCTGTTCGAAAAAATTTCTGTCTCTCTGTTTGCATTTCCGATAGGGTGAAAATGTACTCACATCTTGGGCCGAGAGAATCCTCGTGGCGGACTGTATGGTCGTGCTTCCCGAGTGGGGCCGATGATGCAAGGATTCGGCGGTATTGTCTCGAGAGCAGACACTTCTGTACCAGGGCAATCCACTCGAGCTGTCTCGTCTGTTCCGATATTTCCTCCACACGTGCCTACAAGACAGAACAAAACGTTCTATTTGCGTCTGGTAGCTACGGGACCGGGGATATACACCGATCCTCGAAACTTTAACGACGAAAGCATTCATCGTGATTACAGTAACGATCCATGGCGGCATAGTAGCGCGGTCAAAGAGGAACACCGCTATTTATAAGAACTTTCTAACAATTGCGCGTTGCTCCTTTTTACCGTGCGAGAAAATAAAGTAGAGAATAAAACGGCGGTGGAAGTTGCCAGGCCACAAAAGGTAATTCTTTACAGCGGCCCTCTGAGCTCGCCGAAACGCCGGGAAATTGAAATAGTTAAAAATGAATCGCCCCTTCGCGACACGAGCTCGGCTTTCAACGAATCGCCGACACACGACTCCGTTTAAATTAGTAGTAGTTTCTAGCGTGCGCGGTTACAGTCGACGCGTCTCGCGAACCAGCGTTCCACGGCGTCTCAGTGCAAGGACGCCAATTTATTTCACCGGGAAATCGCGGAAACCCGTCCCGTCCATTCCGAGCTCGTCTTTCGTCGATCCCGGCGAATAATTTCAGATACTTTCGCGCGTGGTTCAACAACTATCGAATAAATTGCCGCTGCACCACCCCTTACGAACAGACGTAATCCTCTACCGACCACCGCAATTTCAGCAATAACGCGGGATTACTTGGGCTCTTCCATTGGTTACGACGAAAATTTGCGAGTCCCCTGCCAGTGGCACGAATCCACGAGCCACTACAGGTTTTTACGGTAAGGCCGGAATTAACGAGCCGGGCACTCAGGCCGGAGTTAATTTCTCTGGATCAAGGGATCGGGGAAAAATCTGAATTTTATATTCTCACCGGCAATTTCAGGGTGAAAGCCTTTTGTGTCCTGCAAGTTCAGACACATTTTTCCACGTTTCTACGATAGAAAGGATCTTCCGGGGGTTAGCCCCTAGTCTTTGTTGCAAAAAAGAGCGGATTATACGAATTACACGAATTTAGGCCGATTGAGACGATCTGAGAAATTGGTGATTATGATCTGAGACAACAATCGATCAACCCGCGAGTTTCCAGCAAACGTGGGCGTTATTGTCGCGAGTTCGACGGTGATCGAGTCGCGCAAGGGGCTGTCTTAGTCTTTAATTGCTCCATTAATCAACGTCCCCGGCTTTCCCTTTCGCGAAGCAACAGCGTGCGTGTCGTCCATGTTCGCAGTTATAACGCGACTGTTCTGGTACCGTTAACTTATTCGCTGACTTAACGGTCTTTCGAGCTGTTCTTTGCGCGGTTAGAGACGAATCTTGTTTCTGATGTTTAACGGCGAATTCGCGTGCCCGCGATGGCGCGACGAAACAGAGAGAAATGTGTCGTAAACTATCGGGATGGGAAGTAACTTATAGATTTAAGAAGCACGCCTACGTATCTATGTAGAAAGAGCAACATTAATAAAAATGATTTCAATGGTTCTATTTTTATTCTTCCCGTGTGAAAAGAAAGATTTTTCTAGGTATAAAACAGAAACATACGGTTTCTAGTGGAGCACAGAGGTGGAAATTTGTGGCGTTTTTCAGGACACATGCATACGTCGCCAAGGTAACTGTATTCGTCTTACCTGACGCCGAAGGCAATTCCCAGAGCGACGATCAGCGGCAGCAACGTCGAGATGCACGCTAGAAAAACGGTCTGTATGTCTGAGAAACCAGCGAGTATACCTGGAAAACGCGAGGGGTGTTACTTTCAAAATTTCATGCTTCGCAGGCTATAGAATAATAAATTCGTACGGTGACTAAATTGAATGGGTAGCGAGAATAATGAACTGGATAGCGAGCCCACCACTCTGAAATTCCACTCAGGTCATTGCCACGGCCACGTAGTTGGCCACCAAACAAAATACACGAACTATACAAACGAATATAATGAATAAACATATGTATCCTCGCGGCGTGCGACTCGCTCGCATGCTCTCCCGATTACCACGAAGCACCCTTTAAGGAGATAACACGATGAAATTCGTTTAAATTTATCCAAGTAATTCCGACCTATTTCAGCATCTCGCTTAACCCCGTTTCTTGTCATCTGCCACAAAAAAATCAACATAATGTTTCAAGCAGTAACCTCAATCTTCCAGCCTACAACCCAACCGAACCTACAACTTTCATCCTATCTCGACGATGTGTTCGGAAGGAACTAAATTAGCAACGCCCTTAATTTTATCGATCACCAAAATTATGATAAACGTGTAGATTTAACGTTCGAAACTAAAATGAGCGAGTGTTTGGCGGAGAGGAAGGCGTTGGAGGAGGAGCAATGGATTAATTGTCATTTCCTGAAGCTGGTGTCCCTATACAGAAAATCGATCTGTCTGTGGAAGAAGGACACGCAACATTATCTCGACATCAAGCGCAGGCATCGCGCTTACAGCCAGATCTGCGAGGCAATGGCGTTGCCGGGGTTGACTCTGATTAGGATCATCTTGAAAATTCGGGAAATGCGACGGTTGTACGTCGCCGAACTGAAAAAGCTGCTGGAGGCCGAGTCGAGCGGCGTTTGCCACGACATCTCGTTACCCTGGTTCTACGATCTGCATCGATTCCTCTACCCGTACCTGGACTACGACGAGGCGATCGAATTACACGTTCGTATCGATAAATTCGTTACGCCATTAGCATCGACGGTGCTCGACGGTTTCCCCCCAATAACCTTTCTGTAGCTTCTCGTTACGCGATTCCCTCGTCGTTGCAATTTATGAAACGATTTTGGCTCTCCGATTACAACGGTGGTGCCTCCGCTCTCGAACGAGGTCCAATACCGAAACTGGCTGGAGTTACGAACGTTTTTATAGCGGGTTTGGTCTAGAGGGGGGTAAGTAGACTCCCGATGGTAGCTCATAATCGTAACCGTATCCCAGCCGCGCGGCAAGGAGACAAGAGAATTTTTTAAGTTAACGTACGACCACCGAAACGACGATATACGAGCACTTTTGGCCCGGAGCCCTGTGCATAAAAGTGCACAGCGTAAACGCCGACCGTGCATATTTAAAAATAGATTTCCTATTCCGTGCAATTTCCGCGCTATTATCCTGCCCCTTCCCCTCTTGTGAAATTTACGGTTCGCCGTTAAATCCGATTTTCCCGTGGCCCTGTAGAACATCGACCAAGGAATCGTCGATTCGAAGGAAACGGACGAGGATCCATGTCGAGAACCTTCCAATTGCTACTATTCCGACTGCCCCGTGTCGAAGATGAACATCGTAGACCACTACGATAGAGGTTTGTTGCCCTTTGGACGAGCCTTCGGCAGCCAGAATTCGATCAGCTCCCTAGCGGTTTCGTTGCCGGAGGTGAAAACTCACCCTCGAACATGCTCGACGAACGAGTTGGACAGATTTTCTTCCATCAGCGTCGGTCTCACTGTCAGCGATAGTACCAATTCCTGCCACGAAAAGCTGAAACGCCATGGGGTCGTCTCCACCCCCGGCGAATTAACAGGGACACGACAGGTCGATCAAAGATTCAAACGGTGCATTAACCCTTTCTGGCGGGACTTAATTTGCTACAGAGATTGGTTTCACGAGCCCATCGGAAATACAGAGAACCAATTACCTCATCCCCCGAGATTATCCACGAAACGAAAGGGTTAATTGCACCGAGCTTATAAATATCTAAAACCACGCGTTTGAAATTCATTCGTGTAACAGGAGAAGTGCCGCGAATTTAGAATCTGTGGATTACCCGGCACACGATCGAGTACCAATTCCTGCGAGACCGAATCCGATCACATTGAATCCTTCTCGATGAGCGTTGCTCGTTGCTTGAGGAAGCTCGGCAGACCGTTCGCAATCAAGGCAAAGATGGATATTCTGAAACTGCTGTCGAACGTTATGGTCGAGTCGAAGAGCAAAACTGTTCGAAAAACTGTCAGATGGCATCGGTCAAAGTGATCGATCTACTTGGTATTTCCAGCTTCGAGCGACTAACCAGTCGTCCGTTAAGAAAAGATGGAGATCCAGGTGAAGAAGGTGAGCTAAATACATTCACGGGACGTTCGATTAAAAATACTCGCGATTTTCCAGATCTGGTTGCCAACATAGCAAACTATTCTGAAACTATGCCGAACGGTTACGTTTAAAAAAAAAAAAGAAACCGGTGCTCGATCGCCCGAACACCTTTTCCCATCTCTCCTTCATTCCATGCATGATAGATCGCGCTCATAAATATTGCAAAAAAGCCGGCGATGCGAGTGGCTCGCGAAGAGCATGAATATCTAACGACAAAAAGCTTCAATCGGGGGGTGGGACTGAATTTCGTCGTATATCACGGTTGTAGCGCGCGGATGGTATCGATCCGACTTTGGTACACCGCAGCGTTACGATTAGTATTCCGTCGGTGTCGCAGTCGACCGGTCGAACAAGGACGAAGATGGGAAGATTTTGTTCGGTCGAGACGAGAAGGGGGATGTGCGCTCAGCGCAGCAGCCCTGGCTCCTGATAGCGGGTTATCGTCCGATCGAAACGTATCCCGTAAAAAGTCCACGTACCGAAACGTTATTAGCGGCGTGAGTTAAACGCGATCGAGGGGAATCGCGTTAATTCCTAACTCTGTTTACTGCTGCTCGATAAAGTAGCTTCGATGAATTTACGCCTGTATAAAAAAATTGTAGATTCCATTGAGAATAAGAAATAAAGAACAAAAAAGAGAACAGTCCTCGTATAAGTTAAAAATCAATACTCCTGGTCGAGTGCCGGAGAAACAACGGACGACCAACTTCCGAACATTTTAATCCTTCAATTTCCAGCGAGATCCATAGAAGAATTGTCGACGAACGTGGCATCCGGAAGGGTATTTTTCCAATGGGGGACACAAGTCGAGAAACGATCCAGTAATAAATTTAGAGGAACTGGAAAGGATTAAGCGATGCTAGGGGCGGTTTTGCGCGTTACCGTGGAAAGGAAAACTAAAGAAAATCTGGAAATCCGTGGATAGCATGGGTCAGCAGATCGTGAGAGAGTACGAGGGGATGAACGGACAACATTTAGACCGATTCCGAAAATCCTCTTGACACTCGACGAAATGGGGTGCCCTCGAGTGCTTCGCTGAAAGAGGTTCGACCTTCGGAACGGGACCGGTAAATAAGTGCCAACTTGGAAACGGATATCCGGGGGGCCGTGGGCATATTCCGCATGAAAAATCGATGCGAGGAAAATAAACGCCGCTGTTGGAAAAATTGAACAGCTCGGCTAATTCAATCGAATCGTGGGGTTCGCCACCGACGACGCACAAACTGTGGGACTGTTTTCGAGCGGACTCGTTGAATCATCTCGCCCGACAGTGATCGTGTTTTATTCCGTGGCAGTCGTATAATTCCAAACGCAATTTTCAATCGATGGTATATCAAAGGGACTTTCCCACTCGTCGGTGACTGAAAAGGATGGCACTAACGAAAGGAACGAAAAGAGGGGCCTGGGGAAGCTTTGGAGTATAAGTAGGCTAGAGATACAGCCGAGGATGATTGGGCGAGTGGCGTTTCAGGGACTAGGAAGGCACTAATGCAGTCCCATTAAGGCCGGCTTTGACCGGTATAACGCGCATTAACCGTATTCACAGGCTCTTATTACTTACTGTGATCGAGTTCGTCGTGTTCCGCGAGGTAGCCAGTCGCGTTGTAGATGTGATGGTCGGGTTTAGCGGTGCTGGTTACCGTTGCGGTTCCAATCGTTACTATCGTGGACGGATTAGTCGGAATCGCTGTGCCAGCGCTGATCGCGGCTGCGACCGCGCTGGGCGGCGACAGGGACGATGATATCGTTGATACGAAATTCATCGTACCGGTCGAACTCTCGACCTTGGTCACGTTCAGCTCGCTCGTCATCGTCCTCCTAGCTTCGCATATCACCCCCTAGGAAGATTCGTGACCGGTGTAACCGCAACACGCCGTACTATTCCGGACCTATCGGACGGTGAACGCTCAGGCTCAGACGCATCGATCTCTGGGCCGGTTTGCGGCTAGGTGAGAGAGACACGTACCACCGGCCCCGTCCGATTCGCAATTACTATTCAATTTAGATTTACTCCGCACTGATTAGACACCGGTTCGCCCCGGAACAACCTCCTGGTACAGGGATCCAGACAGCCTCGAGCACAAAGTCGACGGACCTGAAATCGAGTTCGTTGGGATCGGGACGCGGAACCGGCGCGCTGGTGCCTCGCATCTCTTCCGAAAGCTGATCCCTGAAACCGGAACACGCGAACAGGAAGGGTAATTTGCTTCGAGCGAATGGCCACTCAAGGCAGTCCCCTCAAAGACGGTCGGTTAATTGGATTCACGGGCATCCTATCGGCCAATTAATAACGACCATTCGCGGTTCTCTCTGTCTCTCGAGTTCACACCGACGCGCGACGGATTGACTTTTGGCCCGTAAACTCCTGGTATAACGCGCGTGTCCTTCGATGAACTTTGAACGGAATTTACTGGAGTACACGAGGATACGTCTTTGGACTGTTTCTGTAATCGTGCTCCGAAGAGACGGAACACGGATCAGCTAGGGGCGAGCAGTTATCGGAACCAGTTCCGAGCAGAACGAACCGAGGAGGCTTCGTAACTTCTGACCGGGACCTCGTCGGTGATTTTTCACCCCCGCCACCGGGTGTCGCGAGCGGATTACAGCGAAACGAAAAAGTTCCAGCAACAGGGGATGAGAATCTTGTTTTCCCTTATCCGTCGTCTTCTGGGCCGTCTCTCGTCGCGCGACCACCGCGCAACGGGTCTTCCGATTCAATTTAACCAGCGTAGAAAACGATCTTGCTGGTGTTCGTTAGCGGGGAACCGAGTGTCGCTCATTCCCACTGCTCTCCTCCCGGGAGAACCGCTTCTGCAACAGAAAAAGGAAGCTCGTGTCTCTCTGCATTGCCCGTGTAATTTCATTTCCTGTTGGGGAATACATCGACCGCCCCGTAAGATTACTTTCGTCGCAGTTAAGGGGACAAACGTTAACGGGCGTATTCGGAGGCATCGCGCGACGGATTGCGCACGGTTTACGGTCCATGAGTTCTTCGTCGCAGCGATTTCCGCGGTTATTACCGCCTTTAAGTACGCAATGCTCCAGAGAAATCTTTTTCAAGGTCATTCAGCGTTGGTTCATCATCCTTGACGCGCCTCCACCTCGCTCAATGTTCCTCCATTCCTGATTCACAATTCTTCAGAGACACCGTTTCCTACCTATTCTCCTTAATCTCACGCGTTGCTGTCTGCGATCCAAATATCCACCACAATTTTCTGCGACAAGAAACACGCACGCGTCGTCCCTGTGTCCCTTCGTTTCTCTCCAAAGACGACCGTAAATTCTAGAGTACCCTGAACATTTCGTCTCTGTCCAGTTCCACCCGCCCCAAATATATCTTTTCAACCTTTGTCCGTCCTTCAATATCTGAATCTACTTGGGTAACAATCTAAACGCGCGCAAGCATCACGGATATAGTAGCGATCGATGTCAGATAGATTTCGTCGATTTCCATGAACCATCCGTCTCCCGTGAAGGTGACACTGATTAGCAATTGATCTAGCTCGAATTCGTAGCAGCCACGAATGGGCAATATCGGGGAATAGACCGTCCCGTGCTTCCAGGAACGGTCTACCCACGCGACTCTGTTCGATAATTAAACTTGCTCGATAGTTGCCGCGGCATTGTTCGGTTAACAGTTTTCCGGGCACGGGTTAATTATTCATAAGCGCAACTTGCTAACGAACGTATGCACGCGTGCCGCGGGGCAAGCTTCGAATTTGCTCGCCACTGGCTGTCTCAGTATGACCTACAAATTTCCCATTCTCTAGTAACGTTCGTTTTCCTTCTGTCCCTTGTCTCGGATAATCTGTTCGTGAATTTCACAAACAGCGTACTCGTTTACCTTTGCATAGGGTACAAGAAGATATTTTGGATGCGTGAGAAGAATTCATCTGTACTGGAAAGAGAATCTAAATGTACAGTAAAAGGTTTGGACGGATTAACGAACGTTTAAAATTCGAGTAAAAATATTCCTGGTGACACGTGATTCCGTTGGGCCTTTAATATCGATAATTAGTACTCTGTGGGACGGGCTGAGTCGCTGTTAACACGAACCATCGGTAGTTCGAACACGAGTTTGCATTAATTGGCACAGCGCATTGAAATTGCAACTGCACTGCGGTTGCTTGGAGGACACTCCCGCAAGAACCGAGCTCCGTCGTCGTCGTCGTCGTCGACGCAGGATGCATCCACTCTCGGGCCGCACCTGACGTTGTATAATGAACCCGAACGAGACTCGACAGTAACGTAACAAGCGACGCCGGCGAAATTATTAATCGGATTGAAAAGCGATTCTGCGACTTTCGAGGAGGTTGCGTCGAGGGAGGAGCTTCTTTTGTGACAAGCGTTTTATACGTTTGGAACCCGTTGGTTTCCCTACCGGTTAATTTATTAAACTTCTGTCGCGGAAGTTCGCCGATTCAACGGGAACAAGGGAGTAACGGTGATTACGTGGCACCACCCCGTTCTCCTTTTCCGACCCCTCTTTTATCGGCCTCCCTCATTTACTCGCCGCGCGGAAATTCCCGAGAGTGTCCAACGAGCGTGACGTTTCCTACCTGGAAGTTATTCCCCGGACAAAGCGTATTCCCGTGGCCTTTCGTATCGAATAACGATCATCCGCGCCCGTGTGTTACTCCTAACGAGACGGAGCTATCCCGAACTAGAGCCCCTTCATGCTCGGTTCAAGGCTTAATAAATTTCAGAACAAAATGCTTGGTATTGGGTGAACGCAGAGAAACAAAGATTCCGGGAGTTCTCTCACCTACCCCGTAATCAAACGGTACGCGCCTCTCGCCTGGAGCTCGTCGCAATCAGCGGCAGAATCGCGGAACCGCTGGAACGTGGGTGCTCGTGAGCCGAGATTTTAATGAAAATTTACATTCTCGCCGCCTTACTATGCTCCCGTGATATCCTTCAGAAGGTACACCACCGGTATGTACACATTGTGTATCCGAGTATCGGCTTAACACGGCGCTTGTTCCGTATGTAGGCAGCCGCGCCCCCTGACGTTCGCTTAGACGTAAGCGGATGAAAAGTCGGGTTACCGAAGCCGATTCTTTCGAGCATCGGGGGCTTCGGTGTTATGGTTTTAGCGTGTCTTACGTAACGGGGGCCGGTCTGGGCAAAGATCACGGGCGTCCGATTTGCATAATCGAACCCGGCTGAGTTCGGGTCTTTCGAGCTACTAACCGCCGTCCCGTGCGCGCACATCGGCTAAAACGCAAATTGCGGCATCTGCGGCGTTAATAAGAAACTTTCTCGACATTAATAATTCCGTTAGGTTCGTTAAACCGGCGCCGCCATCGTGGCAACGCCTTACGCGGCTGTTCGTTTTAACGGCCCGGTCAAAAATGGCTATCGGGCCCCCACATAGCCCCCGAGGCGCAACAGCCAACTTTCGAAGGCACCACCCGGGGTCGATGACTCTTCGCTATTAGTTAATTGAACGGTTAATTAATTTATCCGTTGCCGGTCGTGTTCCTGTCCACCGTTGCGTCGAATAAATTTCGCGAATGCGCCCCGATGGAAAGATCGCGGGAACGTTTTTGACTTTGATCCTCGATACAGGTAGCCAGTGGCTCAGAGCGATGTATAATTAACTTTTACCGGCCTACCATTTTCGCTTCCCTCTCTCTCCCTTTGCTTTTAACAGACACGGAATACCACTGACCCTGATTAATTTTTTTTTTTTCGTTCGATACGAATCCACTGATTTCGTTCGCGCAAAATTCGGCAAAAATTCGCTCCCGTTATTAAACGATATGGTACATGCACGAGAAAACATTGCTGTATCGCAACGGTCGCGGCAGATTTATCGAACAACAAGCGTCATTAATTAATCCATGGATTTCTGATCGATCGCTGAATGTAGAATGCGCACGGGCTGAGTGTGAAATAATGAATGACCAATTCAATTACGCGACCTTTTTGAGTTTAATAGCGCTAATTACAAACTCAACGGACTCATTGTGTGCTCGCCCTTGTAGGTACAACGCGAATTATGCTGTCGCGCTTGCAACAAAAGCCATAGGTATCTCCGTATATTACGAGTAACGTTTGTTATTTAATGCGAACGCGTTTGTAACGATCGCTTGAAATCAGTATGGAATTGTTCATCTCGGCGTATTCCTCATTTTTGCCCAACAATTCTACCTTTTACTAAAATATAGACGAAATATTTATCTTTGAGAGAATGGATCACAGTTTATCCTTCTTTCGCCGGTTGATAAATCACCGAAGCAACTTTACTAGTTCAAAGCTGACACACTTTAACTGTAACATTAAATTTGAAAAGGCACTGACCATATCTACTAGCTGAATGGCGCTCACCGACTGTTATCAACCGAGAAAAATTCCAACGACGAAGAGGAATGCGGGTCCTGACGGATTCAGAGAGTCAACGGTCAACAAAGGGTTCGTCATCTAGCTCTACGGGTATTACCTTCGGTTCGTAGCAACCTCTGTTCCACATTCCGTTCGAATAAATGACGCGGAAACCTTGAAAGCGACGCTTGCCCGTTCGCCTCGAAAACGCGGTCGAAGATGAAGGCAATTTACGTCCAACTAATTTGCGGGTTCTCACGGCTAACAGACCCTATTTACGTAATAATTCGCCGATCGGCGTCGCACGAACCGGTCACACGAAGGGAGGGAGAACAATGACCGACGAGCAGGCGAGCACGTCTATCCCGATAAACCGTCTTCAATCGCAATTACAATTCCCACCGTTATCGTGTGTTCGCGTCAGTTCATGTATCCATTGTGCGATTCATCGATGCAAAACCATTTGGTGTCGCGGCACTAAGCTCACACCTGGCACAGGGAATTTATAGACATTTTCGTTCGAACACCTAATGGAACTAACGAAGACTCGATATGCCCGCGTTTTTCCAGCGGAAAAAGAGACAAGTTCGACAAAGTCCTCGACTCTGAATTTTCCAATAATTAATAGCCCCCGGCAGGATCCGTCTGGCGCGTAAGGAGAGCCAAGTTCTCAGCTCGTTTAAAGAGCGAAATTTTCCATGAAAACACGGGACCTTTAACGCATGACCAAGCCCGTGAAACGTCCGCACGATATTTCCGCTCATTTGAACGAGGATCGAGGCTGCTCGATCGTGCCGAGCCTCTTCTCCGAGGATTCGTTCCAGGCGTGGTTGTGTTTTATGTGTTTTGGTACACAGCTCCCGGGGAATTTTCTCTCGCTATGTGACGCAACAACGTTTACAGCACGGGGAAAATTCTCGAGAGTAATATTCCGGGCAGAATGTTTCGCCAAACTGCATAGCCCGTGGCGCAGAATCCTGTCGGATCGCTGGGTTGTGATTCAGGGATGAGGCTGGTCAAAGGGCAAACGAACTGTTTGCCAGCCTGAAAATTTATATAATCGTAGCGCCACAACTACCGTAAAAAGCTCTCGCAGGAGAAACTTCTACCAGCTTGTCGCCAGAGGCTGACTCCTCTACATCTAGTGTCATCTGTCGAGACGAGGTTAGATTGTTCAGCCATCCCGAAACATTTAATGCTCTTTGAAATAATCGCCTTGGTATTTGCTCTCTATGAACGTTGTCGACCCGTGAGATTCGCGTGAAACATCGGAAAAGTATTTTCGAACTTCGATGAAACGTTGGGAGCACAAAAGCTCCACAAACAAAACCGTGAAACCGCTCCGATCGAGCTGCGTGTACGAACATTTTCGAGCGGAATCAAGACCTTTACCAAACGCGTCGAATCAAAAGGACACTCTAGCGGACCAACGAAATGTGCTCTGAAAACATTTCTGAAACGCGAGCGTGACGTAATGTCCCTTCCACGGTGCGACAATAAACGTTTTATAGAGGTGGCAGACCCGTTCAACCAAGAAGACAGGATAGATCGAAACAGTAGGCGGCGTGAGGAAAGAAAGCATCGTATCGAATAGCGTTATTTCGCGAGAAAATGAGATTCCGAGACTTCTCTAGCGGCTGTACAAACGCGCTGTTTCCATTTCCCTGGGCGCCTCTATATTTTCCTAACATCGGGAATACATAGAAGACAAGGGAGGTGCGGGGGAGGTGGGGGTGAGAGCGTGTGAAACGCACACGCGCAGATGCGAAGACGTTCAGGAAGTTGCCGATGGGAAGTCGAAACGCGCACGATTCCACGGGAATATCGATCACGGGAATACAGCGGGACGATATTACAATGGAGTTTCATCGGGGAAAGACTTTTGGAAACTCTTGGTTCGCCGTAAATTCTTGAAAAACACAATCCCTCTCTCGTATTGGAATAGCGTAATCGTGATGCATGGCCGCCGCTAGGACAGGATCGTCAGACGAAGCAGACCTCATACAGAGAACAGTGAAACAGGATAACGTGTAACGTTCTTCGTTGCGCATGTCACACAATTAAATGGCCTACCGAACAGACTGGGGCCGCAAAGCCGTCCCTTTTCTAAATCCAATGAAGGTCCGACTTTCAGTTCAGCGCAGCCTCGGCCGCCCCCCGTTCGATCGCTCGTTTCCAACCCCGAAGAGTGTGCCCATAGAGCTGCGAACGTGTCGTGCCTCGTAACCGTATTGCCCGTCCAATCACCCTCTGTGTCCCTCGCGTATTTTTCGTATACTTTGAGATTGGAAAAGAACTACTTCGCGCGTCTGGCAAATAGAATCGCTGGGAGACACTTGCCGTTCGATTCCCTTCTCGATTTTAATTCAATTCTTCGCGAATCACCCGACGTCATCTCGCGCCACGACGTTCCGTTCCTTTCGATAACTGGATCAACGGAAGTTCGGAGGAAGTGCTAGTCAAACGTCGCGATTGATCCACGGAAGTTGTGTCTAGCAGTCGGGCCGCCGAAGCTAAACAAATTCTCGTAGCTGGCGAACTAAGCCCAATTAAGTGGATCTAATGAGATCCAGGAGGTGTATCGAATTACGGTTATCGGGAGGAAACCGCGGCTAATTGGTCGAATTCGATGCACTGGGAGACAAGGCGAGCGAATAACGTACGATCCTACGTGAATTAGTTTCGATGAATTTCGTGGCCTGCATTCGCGAGATGTAATCGCGACAATTATCGGGGCTGGAATTCATTACTAAGGAGGACACGGAAACTGCGAGAATCTCGCCAAGGGTTTCATCGATTTCACTCTTCTTACGTAGCGCCGTGTTTTAGAGTGACTTTCAATTTGCAAAAATGTGTTCCCCCAGTCAAACGTTCGAGGAATTCCCTAGGAAATTCCGTCAAACATTCTCGGGCTTTGTACCGCTTCAAGGAGCCCTCCCTGCGTAATGAAATGACAGACAACGCTCCGTATGTTCGACGTGCGTGCCCGAGAAACTTTGCGATTCGATCGGAGACCAAAATAGAGTTTCCAGTTACGATTGCTGAAAATGTCCTGGAACTTCTCTGTTCAGGGAGACATTTTTGAAAATTTCCACCGAGGGCTGGTGTGCATGCCCTTCCCGTGTATCGCGGAAACACGCGGAAACGAAGAAACATTTCAAAGACGCTGTGATCGAGATAATCTGGCAACGCCCTCGCGGAAACAGCTTCACCGCTGTCTCACAGTTGGTAACCCTAATAGAATTCTAAAAGCTGTTACAGCCCCATTCAGGAAGCTGATGGACTCCCATTGAAGCGTAACTTCTTTAAAAACCCTGCAGCATGGCCTCTCTTCCGGCACAAATAAGTATCCTCCCAAGGACTTTCGCGAAACTATTAGAATACAGCCTTCTTAAATTTCAACCGAAGCCTCGAGTTACCGCGGGATAGCGCGTAATAACTTTTTACTTTTCATAGTTGTAAACAGGTTCGCAGACAGCGGAAAAGCACTTTGATCCCCAGGGTAATTGGACGGTGAACAATCAGAGATCTGTTTCTGAGGGAACGCCTTGGAATAGAGTGTCTGACACAACGTGTAACACGTGTACCGCTTGCGAGACAGACTGTCGGAGTTTGTCGGACGTGCACGCAGACCACAAAGTGCATGCACACAGTGTGCACTACGATACTGCGTCTTTGCGTACACTTCGAAACGGTAGTTGCATTCATGATAGGTAACCCGATGTCTCGAAAGAGATCCAACGTGACGCTGTATTTTAATAGCATAAATACATTACCGTGGATTTCAGAGTCAAATGCCAAATGTTTGCGCGAGCATGTTGACGAACACTAAATGAATCTAAACCAACATCGCTAGACGCGAAAGATAAAAGGGAAGCACGAAACCGAGTAAAATTAATTAATTAAATTAATAATCCAACACTGTGGGGCAAACGAGGCGACTGTTCCCCGTTTCGGCGTAGCTCCGTTCCGATCCCTAATTCCGGTAATATTTTCCGGAAACCGTCGATTCTCCAAGGAGTTTAAGAGAATCCCCCCACCGTGGACGTAGAAGTTTCCATTAATTACTCAGAGCCGGTTAATTACGGAATTCCTTTCCGGTGTATGTCGGGGAATGGAACGTCTCCGACACGGCGTAGCCGGCGAGCCAGCCTGCAGAGATTTCGCCCTTCCACCCACCAATGTACATTTTTCCCGTTGCGCTGACACCATTAAACACCGTGCAAAATAAATCAGCCTGGCCCGTAAATTTCCACGGTTTATCGCGAGTTTTTTCTACGCGGTGCCTATTTAAAACAAGACTTGCATTTTTTTTTATCCCCCGAGTGGCAAAACGCGTCCCCTACTCGTTCCTCTGAATGATCGTTTGGACGGGATGGCCCTTCGTCTCGAGACGGACACGACACGGAATCGCTATAGTCCTGAAGAGAGGGCTCGGAAGAAACGGACGACGAGAGAACGTTAAACACGAGACGACCACTCCGGAATGATCGTACAACGAGAAAATGGTTAGAAGGGGTCAAGGGCCACTCGGTGCCGCTTGTTCCAGTTAAGTCAAACTGCTGACTACACCGGGTGACGGTCCGACAGATGCTCCTCTGCACATCAAAGACCCTCGTTTTTCTCTCGACGTACAGGTCGCTAAAGTTTTCGCCCACCGGCGCCCGTCGAGGAATTCGTCTTTCGGAGGCTCTCGATCCTAGGAGAGAAAGGTGCGCGCGTCGTTTGAGAACAGTAAACGTTTCGCTGCACTCGAGGCTACTGAGTGATAATAGAGCGGAAGTTCAGGTCAAGAAGTACTTCGTCTGAAGAACAGGGATGCAACTTGCTGCACCAAAACCATCCCCCCCTCTGGTCTTGTTCCCTCGTCCGACCACCACCACAGAGACTCTAACTTCCCCCAACCGTGCGATAATTTCTTAGCCCCCATCTGTTTGCACACCATACGCCTTGTTCGCGACTGCAGAAATTTGCAAAACAACCTCCCGTAGTTCGTAGACAATCATTAGTTTGGAATGTTGTTACAGGCACCGACCCGTTGAACCGCCCAGGAGAATCTCTATTGGAAGTGGATGAGGAGAAGTATCAATCATTGGAAAAGTCTCGAGAAGCATTTCCACCGAACGACTTTCCTTTCACGTCGGCAGGATTAATATTCCGTGGGAAATGGACGGCGCTGCTGCAGAATTAGCAGCGGGTAACATAATTGATTTAAATAATTTATGAAAAGCATCACAGAAACGGATGAATCTGAGAAGCTGGCTGGAATAGCAACGGCGGAAAGGGACGTGGCGGTTGGCTGGGAAAACAGTAGAATAAGAGAGGAAGAGACGGGCGAGGCTCGTTATTCTCTGGGCTAGACAGCCACGGTGAAATACCTGGAGTACAGTTTCGCGTATTGTGCGGCCACAATGCGAGCCGACACCGAACGCGTAAACCCGTTATTATTATTGGCGTAGGTTGTTGTTCCATTTTGTTCTATCACCGCCGGCCGGGTTGTGTTTGAAGGACCGTAAAACGGAGGAATCTCGTGCTCCGACGACGATATAAATTCCAGCATAAACGGCGGCCGTTGCGTCTGCAGCGAAGCCGAGAAACTGAACTCGCTTATTCAACGGTCGCTGAAATCGTTCCCCCGAAAATCGTGGCGACGACGTCGACGGGCGGCCGATTCGACAGCGGTCGCGTTCGCTATTCGGGTCAGCCATTCGCCAGGCAAATGAATGGCTGAAATATTCAAAGGTAATCGCGACGCGTGCGCCACACCGCGTCGAGGCTCGCCGGCCGTCTGCCATTAACATACGAACATTTATCGAGATCGCCGCGCGCCGGTTCAACCTCTCGATCTGTTCAGTGGATCGAGTAGATCGGCGCCGGGAAAATTTATGGCGCGGTCGTTTGTATTCCGTATTGGCCGTCTAAACACCGCACTGATGGCGTTGCAAGTAACCCGTAGCCCTGCTCGCAGGTCCAGAACACGGACAAATGTTCGTTTATAACGGGACGGAAAAAATTTCATTTCAGAGTCATTAGTCCCGGGGATATTGGCACCGGCCGCTGCAACTTGCTTTCTAACTTTCCCACCGGTCGGGGTTATAAATAAAACCGGACGCGAGTCGCGCGTGCGAACGCCACCGATCAATCGATGGGATTGTTTACCGGCTTATTATACGATACCACACCGTGCGATAAATATCATCGTGTAAGTGTACTTTGAGATAAAATTGAATATCATCAAAAATCGTGTAGATACTCGAAACGACGAAACTGGTTCGACGAGGCCGTTTCTAGACGCTGGTCCGGTCGAAACAACGGACGAGCTTCCTGGGGCGTAACACGGGAAAATTGGTGAAGCAATTAAAAAAAAAAATAAAAAAAATAAAAGAACGAAGGGAAAAACCGGGCGTGAGAGTCATTAAGCGATGCGCGCAGCTGAACTGCGAAACGCAAGCGTTTCACGGTGCAGTTGGCCGGTTCCGCTGTGTAAAACGAAGCGGACTTTTCCTCCGGAGGAAAATCAAGTTAACCACGGCCGGGCAGGACGGTGACTCGTCAAAGGAACAACGATGAAACTCGCCTGGGGTCGGGTGTATTCTCTCTATCGTCTATTTCGGCGCTGACTCGACAAGAAGACAGCCGGCGCGGCGAATTCGACGCAGCGCGGAGGAATTATTCGCTTATTAAGTGGCGCGCCTTTGCTCGCTACCGGTGGCCCACTTTCGACGGAAACGGCAGTCGATTCGCGTGTACAGGCTACGCAAACTCGATTGTCTCTCCCATCGGCCATCTAGTAATCGCGATTGGACGTACAATCGAGGGGGAGGGAGAGGCTCGAGGCGGAAACGAACACGCTCGAAAATCAGCCTGGAATGGCTGATTATTTGAAACGAGTGGACGTTTGTCGAATGCATCGTTTTAATGGGAATCGCTTTGCCCCCTCCCCCATTCTGGTTAAATTAGATGGAAAATACGGTTCTCTCGGAATCGATCGCGGCCACGATACGTCGTTCACTTTTATGTCGGCTCTCGATACGCCTGTAACGTTCCTTCTTCTGCGAAACGGGAACGCATATTAATATTTCTCCAACGTGTGTATCCTATATTTGCATCCTTCATCCATTTCCTGATGTTTCATCTCTCTTGCAAACCCCTCCCGAGTTTCTCTTTGATTATCGTGCCATAATGTATAAACTCTCTGTCTTTCGTCGCGTGCTCTTTGCGTTTGTATTATAAAACGATATTATCATGATGGAATACCGTTGCAATTAAAACGGCTCTGTCGGGATGCAAGGTACGACGGCGTTGAATTTTCCAAGGGATATCTCAGACTTTTTTTTTATAAGAATGGCGAGAGCCAAGCGCGAGCCGCTACTTGCAGATTATTCAGATTTCGCGCGGATTAAGCTCTCTCTCTCGTCTCTTCCGCCGGGCTTTTTCCGGATGAAATCCACGAACGTGCAAAATCCCAAGGCTGGACACCGCGTACATCCAATTAGCATCGCGAAACTGCTCGGCAGAGGTGTATAAAGGTCCAAGAAAGACCGCCGTCCATAAATCAAACGCATCGATATTGGCGTTCGGTTAATAAATGATCCGCGGAGCGTGGAAAGAGTGGAATCACGGTTCGTTCGTCTGTGTTTCCAGCGTGTCCAGAACGGTTGTTATAAACGATCCCCACGCGGGGAGTTCGCCTCTGCGGATGCTCCTCTTTTATCGGAGCTTTAACATATATTCTACACCAACGATTTCGACGGTGGCCCGATCTCTCGTCCGAGGGAAAGGGGAGAATTAATCGTTGTTCGCGGCTGGATGCAGCTGCAACGTCCCAGGGAATACAGAAACTTCTCCGTGAAGTAAGAAAAAAAAAAGCCACTGAATAGGGAAGCAGCTCTCGGGGGCGCGAGGAAACTCGTTTGAAACTCGTAAAATCATTTCGTGTCCAAGTTTGATACAATTTGCATGTACAATACATTTCAGCGACGCAACCCGTCCTCCCACTCCTGCTGTCTTTATTTCGTGCACAGCAGGATCCTCTTACGCGTTTAACTTCCGCTTTCAAACACGGCGATGGCTCCTGTACCGGTCTCCACGGCGACCGATTTTCCGACGATTAAGTTACATTACGCGTAATGACGGAACAAGGGTTCAAAGGGTGCTTTACCGTCCCAACCGCCGCAGCACCGATAAGTACTCGGGGAATGCGGTATTCTCTCAGGAAAGAGAGTACAACCGACAAAGGTATTCTCGTTGAATGTAGTGTTCCATTCGGCAGATGAAACGATAATTAACACCGTGGTCGAGGTGGGGGGACAACGTTTCGTTAAAAAGAAATCAATATTCGATCTGTGTCGTGCGTGAACCTCGGACCAGTCCAATCAATGATTAAGGATCGATCGTTGCGAGGGGGTTGTACCTTGTCACGTAAAACGACATATACCTACGTATTGCGTCGCGAACAAAGCTACATACGTGTGTCTTACCAAGTTACGCGTGTGGGTAGCTGCGCATCGCACACCATTGTCCTTGCCAGTCCTCGCTGGATCACCTATCGCACGATAACATACTCCGAGAGCGAACGATGTGCGACGGACGTTTACACGTCGGGGGCGAAAATTCACTTGTCTATCCGCGATCTTTCACAACTTCCCTCGCCGTTAAGAGGAAAAAACGGACTACTGAACTGCTCTCTCTCTTTCTCTCCTTAGCCGCGGGGAAATATCCAGCGATGCGGATATATCGACGGGCGCAGGATGTGATATCGGAGAGACGTGACACGTCGAACGAGGGAAACGCGGATAAAACGACACACCTCTGTGCCAGCGACGAGAGCCAGAGTTGATGCGGACCGCGGAAGGGAGGCTGCGAAACTGAGATGAAACCACGGCGCAACCCCCGGTGCGCGCGCGCACCAAAACCACCCCCGGAATACACGGAAGCAGCCCGGCCAACCGAACACTACCCCCCCCCCTCTCCCTCGTCCCACCCTACTTACTTCTCTCCAGGACCACCACGTCGACGACGACGACGACGACGACGACGACGACGATGCTACCGCTTCCATTTTTCCTCTCTCCGTCACTTGGTCGTTTTCCTCCCCCTTTCGGGGTTCTTCCTGCTGTCCGACCGCGGGAGATCCTCCGCGCGAATCAAAGTCTCGAAGGTTTTACGACTGGCTTTTCTACTACTTCTATGGGCGAGTACTTCCGGGTGGGTAACCCGTACGAATCTGCGAGTGGTAACGCGATTCCTTTGTTTCGTTGCTCCAGCTTCAATTGATCGATCGACCGATTTCGAGGTAAGTGGAGAGTCACGGGTCTTCATTGTGAGTGCAGGTGTTCGTGTTGTGCGGATACACGGAAGGATGAAGAGCGTGAAGGATCGTTGCTGAAAAACGAGAAGAAAGGTTTTTTCGGGGATAAATTTTCGAACGATGGACAGTACGGGAGGGATTAAACGGGATCCTACACGATCTTAACGGAGCTCGAACTGTTCGCGCGACGAAAGAGAACCGGACGTGACTCGCATCGCGAACGAGTTACAGTTGCAGTTTAATGCAGGGGGGAGGGGGGGGCGGACTGCAACGTTCGGTAGGAAAAAAATAAATAGAAAAATAATGAAACGAATTCGAGGTTTTACGTGCCGGTGGAATTCGCGTGAATTGAGCTCGCACGAGTGAAGCTCAATGACTTGCCGATAGAGCTTGAACAATGTTGCTCATTCCTGCGACTTTAATTGGCAATTACCGGCCTCCCCTATTGGCAAACTTGTGCTGTTTTAAATTCGGTTAATCGAATCGCGCCGCTCATAGCGATCGCCCACTCCGTTTCTGCTTCCAATTTCGCTCGGATCCTCGCGTCAACCAAATTTCCCGCTAAATCGCTAATCGACCGTCCCGAAAAAATGTTTCGAGCAAAAAGTTTCCGATCGCGGGAAAACAGAAAATAGTATTTTTCCATCGCGATTTTCGTGCAGTTCGGACTATGAAAATTTTACGGACGGTCCAAGCGAACGAACTCATTTTCCATCGCGATTTTCGTGCAGTTCGGACTATGAAAATTTTACGGACGGTCCAAGCGAACGAAACTCTTAGCAAAAAGTTTCCGATCGCGGGAAAACAGAAAATAGTATTTTTCCATCGCGATTTTCGTGCAGTTCGGACTATGAAAATTTTACGGACGGTCCAAGCGAACGAACTCACGATACGCGTCGATCCTCCGTACGGATATAATTTAAACGTAAATAAAAATATACGTTTCGTGAAATTATGAAAACCTATATCTATCTCGTACGCAACGGTAATTTATTTTAAAACGTATAGTTGTTCAGTTAATTACCATTCACTGAAGCTCCCAAATGCCGAGACACGGAAGCCACGAGAGTTTTCCTCACCGTTCCCTCGTGGAAACTTTGGCATCGAACCAGGAGCACGCGTTATTTTATATTCCGTGCCCTGAGAGCAAGCCGCTACAATCGAATAATCTTCCCCGATAAAGTAACCTTACATCTTTTCGCAATTTAAGGCGGTCGAGACTTTTCCGTGGCAAGCTAGGAAGAGACTCCGTGTACACAGGAAGGCTTCTCGGAGGAGAAACCTTACCCCGTAGCCGTTCCAAGGGATCCTTAATAAAAATGTACAGTCACGGAGTAGCCTTAGGTGGTAAAGATTGATGAGAGCACGGTACAAGGTACACGTTACCGGATACGCTTAAGCGGAGCATGCGGAGAAATTTTTCTTTCCGTCGAATTTGCCAGAATCAGTGGACGACGGTAACTTCCCTGGAATTCCAAGCAGGTCGTGGTTCCCATTAATTAACGAGCGGCCGGAAGGGAAGTCGGTGCTGGGCTGAATGAACGTAATCGCTGCTTCTAGACGTAGATTAAAATTTAAGGTGGTGCTCTCCGAATGGCTCGTACACCTTTGTCGAGCTCCGTGAGAGCTATCCTCTAACCATTATATATATATAGTTTCCGAGACGATGGAAGGACTCTGGGATCGCGTAGTTACTGGTCCATAAGAAATATGATTCTTTCGACTTTCGAGTGCCACGATAGCTGGCCAGGTAAATATCTTTCAGCGAAATCATTTGTACGTCAATCCCGCGTAGCGACGTGAAGTCGAAAAATGTCGAGGGCAAGTGTCGGAACCGATGAGAAATGCATTTTATGCATAAAGTTCGCGAGACGTTGAAACACAAAATGGTTCCTTCGCGATGACCTCGCCGCCTCCAGATAAAAAATTCATTCCCCTCGAAGCATTTACTGTTCTCCGAGGGAATCATTCTCGGGGCGTTGAAGCGCAGCTTCTCTCAATACTTTTGTCCATCTTCGTGGATTCCGTCAGGGCGTTTCCGTAATTACACAGCCTTCTATTCAACGTCGCCTCGAGCGCGTCCCAAGATGGCAATTCGTCTCCATTCTTCGGGTCCTCGAGGTTCCGTCGAGCGTCCAGCGTGCTCCAGGTCGGCGACTCCTCCCGACTGATCATCTCGTCGAATGTATTCCCCGCGATATCACGATCCCGGCAGGGAGGATCAGCCCGTGCCGGCGAGCTTCCTGAAATTGAAAAATCGATCGGCATATTGTTTGCACAGCATTACCAGATCTCGCGCGGTCGCGAAAAAAAATGAGACTCCACGAGAACACGCCCCGAATAAACTGGCTAGCGCGTCCGTATTAAACGATCGACTCTGTTGAGCCGAGGCGAATGCAAATACCAATTTGGAACACCGAGTGGAATAAAATAATTGGCTTCGTCGAGCGATCGGTGAGACTGTCGATACGTTAACCGAAAGCTCGATGAAGAACCGAATCGAAAACGCCGAACCACCGAAACGGACGAAATTATAGGAACGAAGGGAGAGAAAACGGAACCTTTGATCGCATCCCATATCGGCGTACGGTATTTCCTAAGAGTTATTGTCCCCGCGAACGAATCGATCGAAGAGCTCCACGAAGACACGGAGTTTGAATCACCCCAAACGGAAGTACGCCGTCTCGACAGCGCATTACGTCTCAGAGTGTCGTGCATTTCCTGCATCTCCCGTTCCAGTTGTTTCTGATGCTCCATGATGATGCGTCGTTCCAGAATACCCGGCGATAATCGCGGCGATGAATCCACGAGATCCGATTCGGGTCTAAGGCAAGGAAAAATGGTACACCATTATATGTAGGTACACATCTACGACTGCAGCAGCCAAGAGAAACCTGTTAGTCATTAACGGCTCTTTAAAGGCGACAATCTTCGTCGGAGACGGAAACATGTACCTGGGTCTGTAGATTTGTCTCGGTGAATCCGATGTATCCAGGCGACTAGTCTTCCGCGAGCTACGGGACCATTCTCTGGCGACTCGTTGCACCATATCCAACATGGCGAGTCGCTCATCTCGCGGCAAAACGGCTGCAACCTCCTGTAGTATCTACAATATCGAAAGTTTTCAGACACGGTCGCGTTCTATGGCTAATTGAATCGATATGTCTACGTCTACCGCGAACCATCACCACCACCAACTCGAATCGTTCATACTTCCGACAGAAATTTTCTCTGGAACAATAAAAAGAATTGCCACTACCCATAAATTTTCTTCGAAAGTTTCTCTTTATTTAAGAGCTGAACGAAGGATAGACAGAGCGGAAGAGCAAGAGGATTCTCATATCGTCTCGCGCGTTGGTTCGCGTTCGACGGAGGCTGGGATTAAACTTAGTTTGGAAGCGCAAAACGCATTTTCCATAAGCATAAGGGGCCCTCCCCCCGATTCTCGGGCTGTCGCTCTTTAAGTAGAAAGTTAGTTGGCACACGGAGAACGGAGACGAGGAGCAGGAGCCAAGAGCTACTCGGCGAGTATAGCTCGCGAGGGCGCTTCGGGAAAGTAAATACGTGTCCACTTTTTCCCTTTTTATTCGCCTTCGGTGGCTCTGGAAATACATACATCCCGAGTGCCGGGGACACGGGACGAGACTTTTTCTTCTACGTTCAAGAAACAGTTTCGTAGCCCGGTTGCCGTGCAATTCCTCCAGGGCAAAGGACCGAGTGAAATCGTTGAAAAATATATCATGAAAAATCGTTTGTGTACCGGAGATATAATTTCATCGCAGACATTGATGGTTCGCGTATTGACAGTTTGACCAAATTGATATACGATCGTCACTGCGCGAGACCATTCCCGAATAGAAATTGTTGCTTTATCAGTCGCGAGACAATTCCACTGTGGACGCGTAGCAATGGATCATTCTCGTCGCGACATAAAAAGTAGAATACACACCTACTATTCGTAACGAGAACAGTGTCCACATTCAAAAGATAACGTTTCATCGATACTGTCTCCCCAAATGACGGAAGCACGCAGCAACTGGAAATTAGTTGAAGGGAAAAGCTCCACGTGCTCTACACGAGGCTGCGAATAAACAAATCGGAAAGTACCATGACGCTACTTGATCCCCTGCGCGAGAGAATTCTCGAAATAATCAAGTCCTTGCTGGACGATAAAGTTCACTCGCAAAAAATACGCCAGGACATTCTATTTCGTCTAGAGGGATATGGAGAAAAAAACTTGACGATTTCAACAAAAAGTTTCAACGGAGAAACTTACCGTCCAACGCAATAATTGCTCGCGATCAAACAAAGTTGGCGGGCGGGCGCGATTGTGGATGAAAGAAAATCGGGTGACGAAGCGTTATCGATCCGAATCCTCTGTATGATGTAATAAAGAAAAACCTTTTCTCGTGAAATCCTGTCGCCCCGTGGAAAGCACGTTGCTTCGTAAACTCGGAAAAGCTTCGAGGATATGTGGTTGCTCGGCTGTCTCGCAGGAGATTCGACCAGAGAAAAGGAAGGGTCAGGCAACCACCATTTATTTGGTTCGGGAGAATAGCTCCGGACGTCGATGGCTTGGCCGATGAGAACGTTAATCGAGTAAGTAGCAACCTCAAGGCTCCGAACATTTATAAGAGAATTCCGTTCTAACTGCACCGTTCGGTACGGTTACCAACGATTCGGACAGAGTTTTATTGATCGTCTGGAGAAGTCCCGTTGGATGCCATGGATCCGGCCACTTTTCAACCAAAAGCACCCGCGAAATTGTTGGAATGTTTTCTCCTAGGAAACACCCGTCCGAACAACGTTTAACTTTTCATCCCGGAATGGGACTCGAGGAATGTGACGAGGGAGATCACTATTGCTACAGATTCTGATGTTTCTTCGTAATTCGAGGACGTACGGATTACTTGGTTGGTCGAACGTTCCTTCAACCGAAGAAAAGGTGATTCGGAGGGTTTCAACGTCGTGGAGATCCGTTGGTCGACAAAAATGGGGTATCCCTCTACCGACACCCTCTATCCAAGAATTTCGTTGACGCTAGTTTACGGATATCGAACGAAGGGATTGGCGAGGGTCCACCCGGCTCGCGAAAACTCGCTGACACCTATTAGATACAGTTTAACTCGATCCTCTGGCTCCCTTCGAATACTGATAGGTTTAAGGTCCTTCGGAGATTGGCTAACCTTTCGGAAACTCCCTTTGATCGGTGGACAAGATTCTCCGGGGGGAGAAGTCTCGGGAGAACGTAGCTCGAGGTACGAGAGAGCAGACGGAACGATATTCTTAACAGGCCGTAACAAAAGTTTCGGTTCTCGTAAGTGCAGGATCGTGTCCCATCGTTTGCATGACTTTCGTCCCTCCACCTCTCGTTGTTACCGGGAGCCGAAGTGGCTTCCGTCTAATTATCCCATGGGTTAATCGACCAACGACAAAAGTCTCCGCGGGATCTCGAAGAAAATTAGACTGTATTAAACTGCCAGATTGATGGATTCATAGATCACGTAGAAAGAAGCCTCCCCGGAGTTACCGTTATGCGACGAGCGTTGCACCGCCTCCCGTAACACTAAAACACGGGCTCTCTTATCGAGAGGTTCATCTCTTTTTAATTTTCTTCCTCCGCGTTGTATCGGGGCAGCCGCCGTCGTCATGCGCCACCCGAGGACGCAGCAATATTTTTCTCGGGGTATACCTTTTATTACGATTTTCCTGTTTTCAACGTCGAGGAAAACACGAAGCTCGTGTACATAGCGACGGGATAAACTTCGTTATCCTTTAAGCGTTCGCGATAAGAGAAATCTGTAGTTGTGTGCCACGATGAAACTCAAGATAGAGACGGAGTCGTATCGATAATTATAAATAACGAATGGAGAAACGATACCGCGTTCACAAATTCCATCAATGCGAGGAAGCACGACTATAACAGTTAGAAGAAACTACCGTCCGTAACGATACCAATGCTACCAGCAATAAGAAGTAATTGAACCGGCGTAAAATTGGAGGATCCAGGAGTGTATTTCTCGACAACAATCGATGTCGTTCGCGAGAGCATCGTTCCCATCGCTAGTTACACGGGGGATCGTTGTGGCAACAGCCGTCTTGTCGTTATTACGGCAACGGGATCCTTTGAAGTGACGTCGCAACAGAATTTTATGATCTCTCCGTAAACCGAGGTTTCACTTCGCAGGTCCTTCGCTGCCGGCTTTCCGGAAGCATTAAACCGGATTTCAGTCCTGTCGCTCGAAGACCCAAGAAAAACGGAAATCTGATTCGAAATCGCTTTGCTCGAGCTTGAAATCGACGCGAGGATATCTTCACCCGTCGTTAATTAGCCGCCGATTGAATCTAATATAATTAATCTCAGCGAACGTTCTCTCAAAGCGATTTCAGCGGACACTTTCACCGTCTGTCCTTGACATCCACGACGGGAAACAACGAAGATTGGACTACGACGCTGATCGATCCTGCATCACGATCAAACGGTTACGAGAGATTTAATAGAAAGAACGATTCAACGCGTTTTGTCGCCTTAACGGTCACTTACAAGCCGATTAAAAGTCAATTTACATATATTTGTCGGAGATTTATGCGAGATGGGGAGACAACAACGATAACGTGGCCGGAGAGCCGGTTTTCTTGGCAACGACGTGTGAGCGACGTTTAATTCGCGTTGTCAAGGAAGAAGTCTCCTGGAGGGAGATAAACGTTCCTTCGTCATACAGATGCACGTATGTGCATACATGTATGTATATATGTACAATACAATATATACATACACATATACACCACACGCGGCCATGCAGTGCATACGCCAAAGCCAGACAAACTCTCGTCTCGCCGCGCCGGTTCGTTGAATTTTTCTCGCTGTTTCTCCCTTCCCCCCGTCTTGACCGAGATTCAACTTCGATTCGTTTCCTTCCCCGTTCCGTTCGCTCGCGAATGCAAATGCTCGAGGTAGCAGAATAAATATTCATTTTCCGTGGTATCGATGCCTCTCTCCCGTATCACCTGACTGCCGATAACAGGAAACTGCATCGCTACCGGTGCTAATTGCGAGATAGGAGCGGTCGAATTTCTGGAGCAATTATCGGAATCGTGGAGTGGAAAGGAACTATTGTAAAGATTCATTCTGGACAAACTCCTCATTCGACTAGTAGAATAATAAACGATCCAACGAATGGCTCCGTTCCCCAGCTCAAGTTTTGAAGGAGGTAAAATAAATGAGTCTTTCGCCCATTATACGCTCCCGTCGTTTCTTTTTCCAGTGTCCTACAGTGATGCTGCTTTTAAAGAAACCCGACAAAACTCGACGACGAACGTTAGAGTACCGTGAATTATTAGACCATTGTTTACACAGTTCTATCGTAGATCCTCTTATATTTAGACCTATAAGATTTTCGAAAACGAAGCGTCGTTGTACCCCTATTAGCTTGCTCGAGGGAAGCCCTTAATGGCCAGTTCGATGGCGTACCACGATCACGAAATTGGTAAAGATCCTAGGCGGGTTTCCGCTGGCGGTCGTAAGACGGTTATCAGCGTGGCTATTAAATCGACTGCGAGCCGATTATAGAAGCGAGGGATAATAGGACGCGCGTTAAGGGAAGAAGCGGATCCGTCGAAAACGGACGGTATTATTCGGGGCAAGAGCGAAGTTTGCAGTTTCCTTCGACACCGGCTAGCATCGATATTATTGCCGTAGAATGTGGGCGTCGCGTAGACGTCGTCGGTGTCCCAACGTTCGTTTCCCCAGCACGGACGACGACGGCTCCTCTGTGAAATTACTGTCCTGGAATTGCCTGCTTCGGCTCGCTCGCTCGCTAGCGCCCGTCGGAAATCCGTGCTCGTCTAATCTAATGAAACTGCGCGAACTGTGTGTAATTAAGCCGCCGCGCGTCTGCCGCGAGGAATGAAAGCAGAGCAGCCGAAACCCTCGGCCGGGCAAACACCGGGGACGCGAACGACCGGGGAACGCAAGTTTCACCGCGGAAATTACTCCGACAAATAATCGGCCATCGAACTTGGACCGGATCCCCGAATGATATACTGACCAAGATGATCGAAATTGCGACGGTGCTGGTCTCGATTTACGTTCAGCGCCACCGCGGGCGACGCTCCGTCAGAAGCTTACTCAGATTACACACACCTCCCCTTGTCATTCGAAATACCATCGATTAATTGTAAGTTGTTTTCAAACCATGATATCTGTGATCGATTAACAGCTTCTAGGATTCAATAAAAATGTTCTCGTAATAAAAATCTACACACCTCCTAGTCACGATCCAAAGCTAAGCATTATTGAGATAAATAGGAAAACCACGGACGGAAGAAAATGAGCCGTGTTAAGCGAGAAACGTTCAGTGTACAGGGACAACAAAATGGTAAGTAGAATAGGTATGCCGGACCAAAGTAAACCAGAGACTCGAAACTTGAAGCATAAAGGTAAAGAGACGCGGAAGAAGAAGAAGGCAAATCCAGTCCGAAGAAATTACGCAAAACTACCGGAAACTCACCCTGAACTTGCCGATGGAGACCATAGCCGAGACTAGATCACCGGGTCCGCGATGTCGAGCCCGCGGTCTGCTCAACGACGCGACATACGTTAAAGGGCTGACGTTCCTCAATTCCGTGTGACCTGCAACACCTAACAAAAATATTGATTTTTCCCGTCGCGTTCCGCGTGTGCGTGACTTACATAAACGTAACTGCGATTCGGTGACACCGACGGAGGCGTCGGTGTCGCTCTTTTGGAGCAGCTTGGACGGTTGATCTATCACCGGGCGTTTCTAGCTCGAATTTTACGGTTCCCGTTACCTATGATATCCCCTCGCGACGTCCACGTAAATCTTCGTCCCTTGCAACACGTTCAGCCTCTGTCCTCTGTGGACGTCGCATCCCCAATTTCTAATGCCCCTGACGACCAGTTATTCTATGTACAAACGCGATTAGACGGGTGTCGCTGGTACAGCATACAGCGTGGAATCTTGAAGGGAAACAGCTTCTGTTCAATTTTCCTCTCTTCGCGTGAAATTCAAGGACATCGATTCGACTAGTCCAGGAATCTGGGATTACGACATTTTCAAGTAATAAAGCGATGTCTGCCGGTCGTTGCGACCGCATGCTTAACTCGTGCCGCAACAATGGGACCGTACTCGGGAATGGATTTTCATTGAATATCTCCGATCGACCGGAAGGCTGTGTGTCCCTCGCTCACTGTGCACTATGTGTCGTGTCCAAACCCCCCCCACCGAGATAGCATTGGGTTTTAGGGTTCGTAGTCACATAGGACGCGAGCCAAAAAAGCACCAGCAAAAGGTAATGCTCTCGTGATACCGTCGCGTAAATCTTTATCGAACGGATAACTCGGAGGTTCTTGGAGGAGACGCGCGTGAACGCGCAGAAGTGAAAGCTTCTGCTTCACCTACGCCTGATCTTCGTACCTGGGGAGATTGATCTCCCCCCTCGGGCGATTTTACGAGCGTGGGGTTACGTGCGTCGCTGGAAGGCAATTAACCTTTTTTTTTTCGGGGGAAAGAATAGGAGGAGGCTCGATACGCCCGGAATACATTGGAAAAATCTCACGTGGGAAGGAACGGGGGCAAGGGAAGCGGAATTTCTTTCTGTCGGGTTTCCCACACCTGGGAAAGAGAACCTACCAACCCGAGTGTGTTCGCCGCACGCAACACTGGGTATAATTAATTTCAGCCAGTGTTATTAGTCGCGTGGAACTTCGGAGTCGACGTTTTCGGGACCGGCGAAACTTCCGTTGGGAAACTACGAAACGTTTTTTCCCCTCTCGAGCTTCCCGTGGAAACGAGAACCGACGAATCGTGCCCGAGAATCTAATTAATTCCCTAAACTCGAACTCGAACTCGAACGTTCGCCCACCCACCCACCCACCCCCTCGAAGCACCTTATTATGCCGTGACAAGTTTCTCCAGAGTACAACGGAACCGAGAGCCACTGGAAGCTCAGCAGTCCTTGCTTAAGTTTGTATCTTAATACCTGATTTAGTGGAGGGGCTCCCGCGCGCTCGCCGTAATTACCCGCGTGCCATTCTCCCTCGTCTCCTGGCCCTCTCGCCGCGCTATCGATCCATGTGGACAGGCCGAAATTATACGGTAAACGGGATCGACGCGGGAAACATTACAGCAATTTATATAACACATTTCCATTGCTCTCACCTTTATTTTCGCAGGTGGAGCCGCCGTTGCCGCGCGATTCCGACAGGGAATCGAGTATTTCGCCGGCTCTCAAATTCATCCTTCTTCTCCTCGCGATCATGCTAACGTTTCGCGCCTTGCTCCACGTGGAGAACGCACTGAGTGCCTTGTTCTCGGTGAATGTCAGATTGTACCCGAATACCTTGTCCCCGAAGAGGAAGATCAACCTCAAAGTATTCCCGGAACGTTCGATCATCTTTGTCATACTTTCCGCCCAGCGCCAACCCTTCGACAGGAAATCTACGATTCCAATAGCTGGTGATATTTCTTGTGTTACCACGGATCTACAGAACGCGGACAAAGATTGCATCTCGGTGGCGTAAATCTCTTGCTTGTTTCGCCAACAGGCTGTGTACCAGCCATTCTCGTGGAGGTTGTAGAAGAGATTGCTCAGGTAGGGGCGCAACACCGGTTCCAGATACTTTGTATCATAATCCATTCCTTGAATCGAAAAAATATAGACAGCTGACGTAGCAACCATTATTTGCATGCAAGCATCATACTCTTGCCTACCGAAATATAGCCATTGTAACAGTATTTTAGCCATTATTGTAGGAGAATCCAGATCCATGCTAGCTGTCTCTCTATCCCTCCTAACGACGTCGATCAAAAGTTCCACGGAATAATCAAATTGGCTGGTGGTGTTATAATGCTTCCTTTTTTTCAAGTTCCGACGATGTTCGTCTGCCCTCGTGCCTCGATTCGTCGACGCGTGAATCTGATCCTTTGCCTGCGTCAAGACCAACTTCAACAAGAACACGAGCTTCTGCACTTGTTCGGTCGTGTGATAAGAAAACTCCGGGAAGTTCCGGTAAGAAGAATTATCCAAGCGATCCTGCGGACCACAAAAAGACGGTAATTCTTTTATTCCCGTTTTGGCGTAACGATCTCCAAGTCCGTATTCCTACCTGCGCCGAAGCGTCCTTAGCTCGGAGCACTTGCTCCACGATCAGACTCAGATATTCCAATTGTCTCGGGTTGTACCCATAATCCGCGTCCGCGGTGCCCCTGGGCAACGCGAATACGATGTCTCGCCATCTGACAATGAGCTCGCTCTCCATAACATCCAGAGGTCTGGGCGCAGCCGGAGTCATGGAAAAAGAACGGTGATGCAGCGTCTCCATATAGGATTCCAGCAACCGGCAGTCGGAGATATAAAAGTCCTCGTGATGTACTATTCCACCTTCAACGAACGAGTGCAGAATTACGAATAATTCCAGGGATATTACACGATGTTTTCAAAGCACGGGGCTACGGACGATCGAGGCGGAAGGAATTCAAAGAGTTGATCGTAACATGTTTCACGAGTTGCTTGATTAAATCGCGACGAGATTAAATCGTGAAGATCGTTCAGGGCAGAGGTGTGTGTCGTGGATTGAACGGACGTTCGTCGATACGAACACGACCCTGTGAAAAACGTTGATGCGATCGAAGTGTATCCGTCGAACAGCTTGTGGACCCGCACAAATTGCCGATACGTTCGACGTCCGCGATAATGGTACGCGTCGTTATCGTCACCAATTAAGGATTTCCATGGAAACGAGACGATTCCGCGTTGCGTGCATGCGTGTGCGCGCCACGGCACGATATTGATTGTCGTATGAAAGAATAACGACAAAAAGGAAGGATGGATCCCCGCGCGATGAAAACAAGAGCCCCGTCATCCGACGTGTCGCGCAGCTTTTTTTTCCTCCCGCCGCAAAAAACTGAATTACCTCTCGCGCACTGCAGCATCACGTTGCACCGCGGCAGAAAGTAACATCTCAGGTTCTGGCATTTCAAAGCGGTGACTAACTCGTCCAGCACTAACAGAACATGACGCGAGAGGGTATCGGGCGCCCAACACGTCAATGGATCTGGCCCTGCTCTTTCTAGCGACCAGCGATACATCGTCCTCAGAATGTGCCGCGAAACCACTCGGAGCCGATCCTGCGACGAAGGATCCCTCTTCCGTGATGCCTAGAAAAACCGTCCGAATATGTTAAGTAGAGATAATAGAACGTCCATTGAGATTTCAGCCAGTAGATCCAGACAACTGAACGTCCGTTAGTCGTTTGCGATCCACAGAGTAGAGAGAATAGCATATCGGGTGGATGGGTAGGTGGGTGTGCGCTCGACGGGATGGAAATTTTTTCAGATCGATTCAACTTTTCTCATTACGTATTCACCGGGATGCTGCGTGTTCGGTTACCGCGGGCTTCGTCGGATAAATTATTGCCGGAATCGCATTCAGCAGCATTTTTATTAAATAGCCAGGACTCGACGCGACGGCGCGTCGGCGAAAGAATAGGTTTTCAACGTCGACGCCGAGATATCTGAAACGCTAGGGGGATACGGAAGAAAAAGGCACGCGAAGAGAAGAAGTCGGTCGGCAGGAGATAGCTCGATGTTTCGTGAAATAGGCCAAAGAATCGAGGGATCGCGTGAATTCGAGAGCTCCGCGCACCGCCGCGGCAGCCGGATACGCGAGGTGAATTATTGTCGAGGCGTCCCGTGAAATCAGTCGTTGTCCCCGTCGAGGCGCGCAAAACGTACGAAATTCGCCTAATATTCCCGCGGATGAAAATGTCAAAAGAGAAGAAAGCGAGGCCACCGGGAATATCTCCACGGTGTGTCTGTCGACCGAGAAAGGGAAACAAATGACACGTTCGACTGGATCGACGAAATAAAATCCATCGGGAGGAAGTGCATTTGTTCCGTGAAGAATCAATTGGAAACGGCATGCCGTTGCGCGTGTCGAACCGACCAAAATATACGTTCGAAACGTAAAGTGCCATCTATACTTTTGAGTCTAAATATCAGGAATTGATTAATAGAACCTCCGAGAAATCTAGACAGGTCGAAGACTCGAGGAAACGTCAGAGTACCATTTAGTATCTTAGAGAAATACTGTGTTCTACCTTCGACTTGATCAGCGGATTCAAAGCATGTCCTTCGCGCAGCTGGTGCAAGATTTCGATGAGCACAGACTCCGTCAGGCCGGGTACACTGTCCGCAGCGTAATGTTGGCTCATAATTTTCTCGGCCGCCGGAACACGTATGCCCCAGAGAGTTGCTCGGTCTTCGCAACGTGCACCAGGATATGGTCCAACAGCCATGGCGTACATACCCTGAAATAGTGACGACGAAATGGGGTCACGAAATAAACGGGTCTACCGGTGAAGAAGAAGAATCGAAACACGAATACTCTGTGAAAGTGAAATCTTTTTATTCAGAGACATCCTGAATGTCGCTGAGACTCTTTTCGAAGGTCTGCAATGATTGCCAAGAACTATCGAGCCGATATACTATGCTACCGTCTTTCGTTGTCTCGAGAAACTCACGCAACTGAACATTCGAATAATGTACTCACGCTGTGCGCCACGGTGTAATGAAAAAGAGCATCGCAGTGATAAAGAGGGACTCTTTCAGGATAGTCGGCCGAGCTGGGCCAAGATGACAACCCTATGCCGACTAATAGTCTGACCTCCACCTCGCGAGACTTGCATCCGTCCAATGCGATTCGCAAAAGTATTCCCCCGGAGTCTTCGATCAGCGCCACTCGATGATCCTTCGGTTCCGGCAATGGTCCATCGGAAGCAGCTACAAACACAGTTTCGCGACATTAAGCACATCCGGCCGTTTCGGCTTCAATTAGAATCCGCGGTGTTAAAAAATCGCGTCGTTAGCCAGGCCTGTTATTTCCGAAGGACAACGATCTCCGGTTGATTTACGAGGCATTCTTTAATCCAGTTACACGTAAACCCGGCATATTTCGTGGCGCTCGTTATTCTAAATCCCCTGCAGTCGTTATTAAGCAACTTTGCTCGGGCATCCGGTTCTGATTTATAGAACACTCGGTGTATATCGAATTACCGAGCCTGTCTCGCGCGTCGGTTATTTAATACAGAAGGGGACACGAGGGGTGGACGAACGAGAGAGTAGAGGGGTGGAAAAGGGAGACGAAAAGAGGCAAAAGACGAAAGAGGACAACAGGAAGAAAGTTCGAAGACTCGCGCGCGCAGAATGCTGGATGATAGTATGACATTGATAAAAAGAGGGAACAGGGGTGAGGGGGGGGGCGGTAGAACATACAAAATGAGGAATTGGACTAGATGATAACGAGGCAGTGAGCAGTTCGTTCTTGTTTACGATTCCTTGGTAACGGGCCGCCTTTTGTTGGCTGCGGAGATAAACGCGTGGTAGTAACTCAAGATGGGGGAACGGTTCGAGGCTTCAGCATTATCCGCGGCAGGAATTTATCGTACACTTTTATCGTCCTCAATTAACGGCGGCGTTTCAGTTTCCCAATAATTCAAGAATGTTACCGGCTCCGTAAAATACCCGACAATGGTCCGGTTGCTTCAGTATTTTGTCGAGGACCTCGGCGTCGACCACTTGCCCCGGTGAACCACAAGCCTCCTCATCCTCCTCCTCCCCGTTCGTTGAACCGATGCTGTCTGAAAAGGAAATAATTCCATAGATCGTGTATCGAGACCGGAATCCATCCGAGAGAACCTGCCGTGCATCAACTACCACGTTTAATAGCCACAGCCAACAAATTTGCTAATTTGGCTTTCACGAGATCCCTCCTCAATCTCCCTGCGCCATCGGCGTACTCCCGCCAGGGCTTCGCTCCAGTGCCGAGTAGCTTTAACCGAATAAAGCCCGGTAGACCTGCATCCTCCTCGACGCTCACTCTCGAGATTTCTAGCTCGGAACTCGAGGTCGGGGTAGACAGCGCGTCTATTCGCAGCAAGTATTCGAACCTGAGCCGCTGAAAAGGGCAAAAACAAAAAAGAGAGGAGAAGCTGATGCGAGGATCTTTGCGCCTCGTTTCCTGAGGAAATGTTTCTAAACTTCTCAACTTTTGCGGCGCCGTTATGACTCCAGCGATTCAAGTGTATCCCTGGGCCCTTTACCTTCGTCCGTCGCGGCTCGTTCAATGAAACGAGGAACACTGATGAAAATCTCCGATCGAGATTACCAACGGCCAGCATCAAACGTTGAACCAATCTCTCGACGATAGCTTCGATCGCGGTAGAGCTCGAGGAATCTGTAACACAGACGTTCGTTGGACGTTTGAATGGAAAAAAAAATCAGCGAGCCAAGGCCGCGTATTGGTTCCTGAATTCGATATCCACGCTGCTGTTCACCAATGTGCAATCTTTCCACTACGGCTCGGATCGAATCGACACACGAAATTTATGTGGTTGAAACTCGTTAGATATTCACCGTTCTCAGCCTCCTCGACCAGTTTCCGGAAATACGTGTTCAGGTTATGCAGCTGACCCTTGGTGAAAGCGAGTTTCGTGGACACTAATCGAATACCGCCCTTCGTGTAAGAAGGTCCACTAAGTGTACAGCCCATCCTCTCTCTGAGAAACCAAAGAAAACCAAGGAAAATTGGATTTTACGCATAACCCCGCCCGCTGCCGCGCGTCGCATATACATGACCATCGCCGTGTTCAAGTTAGAAGGGGAAAACGGCAGATGAATTTAGAAACGCTTCTCCGTTCGACTGGAAACGCGTCGGTAGAATTTGATTCCCCGGGCCAATAAGAATGATTCCAGTAAACAGAGAAGCGAACAAGAAACGCGATAAAACACAAGGGAGAATCGATCTTCCGAAGCTTAATATGAAACGTTCGTTAAATCACGCCACTCTCTCGCCTCGCGTACTTCACCGTCGTATAGTCGGACGCCCCGGGAACTGTTTCGAAACGGTTTAAGGAATTCCTTGGGAATGCACATTCCGCTTTCTCGACGAATTCCGCGCATAGGTATCTGTCGGCTTGCTGCGATCGTGACGCGCAACCCTTTTTTCGCGACCTCGCCGAGTCTCGCAATTACTCTTATTGTAAGTCTTCGATGAAACGTTTCGATCAACATATACTATGACAAGGACCACTAAACAACAAAAAGACATTATAAAAAACTTGTAGTGTGCTTCGTAACTGCGAGTTTCATGGGGCACGTAGAACGCGTCGTGCCTCTATCACGAGCAAAAACGAAAGGAATCGATTCGATTTACTGTTAATACGTACGCACCAAACGACGACGAAGTCACGAGCATAGATCCACGACAAATACTGAACGAACGCTATATCACGAAGCAAAGCCACCAGGCGACGTTTCCATTTCATCCGGAAAGATATTGACGCTCTGCTGTCGTGACCATGTAAATGCGTCGAGCGCCAATTATTATGCAGCGGATCGACTAACAATACCATCGCATCGCAGTGTGTTCGGCCACCGGAATCACTTCCGATCCTGATTGTGTGCGCTCGACTTCCGCACCCGTGAACGCGTACCCCTCGCCTTCTACATATACATTATTTCACCATTACCGTGTGTTCCTCTCCACTTTGCCTAGATGCGTACAGGATTTTTAACGACACTATAGAGAAATCCGCAGATGATGATCTTCCCGTGAAAAAATTTTCATATGATGATGATCTGAAACAGAAACTGAGAGGATTATAACAAAACATTCTTATAGATTGTAAATCATTCATTCAGATGAACTTGTAGCTTGATTCTAGGGTGAAATAAAAACTCAGTGAGATTGTCATTTCAATGAACAGTTAATAATTTATAATTGTTTACCGAGCATTAATTCGACTCTAGGATGATTCCTAAAACAGAAAATTAAACAGAAAAAAAGCAGCCTCGTAGGGTGCTCAATCTGTCCACTCCTTGAATTTCATTTACTTAAAAGAAAAAACCGTAAGTGGACCATTCATTTCTCCGCAACACTAATTTATTGAATAGGATGTGACAAAATCCCGAGAAACAGCCACACTGGCGCTTATCACACGCAACACTAATTCTTTGTCAATTAATATCCAGATTGTCAAGAAACGCGAGAGGTGTTTCCTTTGTCCGCCACTCTAATTTACTAAATGTAAAAATGAAAAATCTCCCGTACACCGTCTTCTCATAATACGCAACACTAACTTTAGGTTGATGAAATTAGTGCAGCCACCTGGGCTGTCGTGCACCACTCTTTGCAGCTCTATCAGCTGCATTGTGGTTCTACTGTGGTTCCAGCACTGGGCATTTCATCGATCGCAACCCGTGATCTAGTCTCATCCGCAACACTAATTCAATCCGCGATTTAGCCCAATATTGCTGGTCGTTGGGCCGATATAACGGCCAATATACAAACTACTAAGTCAGTTTCAATTAGCACACAATTATCACTGAGATAATTCCGCCCATGTGATAGATTATTCCTAACGAAATCACTA
>NW_015374315.1:346277-466686 GCF_001272555.1 Dufourea novaeangliae | reverse complement strand
AATTTATCTGTTACAAATACACAAATGTAAGGCAAGATATAAAAACGAATGAAATCCATTAACAATGCATTTAGAGTAAATTGTCTTGTAGTTAAGTGAAAAAATATATACTTTTCCGTTTCATGTTTCATGACTGTCATATTTATCCCTTAACGTTAAACTGAAGCATCGGATATTTTTATTCCCGTCAAATCATATAGATACACACAATATGAATGGAATAACACTTCATTGGTGCTAATAATACCCAGAATTCATGCTTTATCGGTAACGTCGGATATTGACACTAAAATGGTAACAGGGCTACGTAGCCCTATGAACGTGGGACAGAAAAAAGCATTGGATGATAGGTCTATTCTGTACCTAATCGGTGATTAAACGCAATAACTTTTTTGTACGCGAAAAGAAACCAATAGGTCTATACACTATCGGTATTTCAGAACATGAGACATGAAGTACCATAAGAGGATAGGTCTATCCTATACTTAGTCGGTGGTATTAATCGGTGGTTACGCAGCCCTCCGAACGTGGGACAGAAAAAAGCATTGGATGATAGGTCTATTCTATATCTTGTCGGTGATCCTAGTAACATTCGCTGTTTCCGGTTACTCTCGAACGATACATCGATTCGTGTACGCAATATATCGCGAGCCAGCAAAGTTTCTTTCCGATAGAAGGCTCACGCTGAAACATCAAGTATGTTAGGCTTCTTGTAATATCTATTTTAATCGTAAATGTATATAAATATTGTAAGAAAGTTGGAGGTTTGTTAAGTTCTTTGATCTTTGCTGAATCAAAGAATTTTCATATGATTGATATTTTTTGTTTATAATTCATATTGTATGCTATTGACATATACCTAACCAAGCCGAATGTTCATATCTTTTTTACAATGCTAATACAAATTTGTATATATCACAGGTTTTATTTTGTATATATCAAAATCTTTTCTGTATCAAATTGAATAATAAATATTTTAGCGAATCAAAGAAATTTAAATATTCCAGCTTAATATATTTTGAATGATATTGGTTTCACTTAATATCCTTTTCTATTGTTATATTGTTATCTGATTTCTATCAATGTCAGATAAAGTTTAAAAAATTAATGCTGCATACTGTGGTAGATAAAGGATATAGTGGATAAACTGAGTACTTTCTTTCTTGTGTACTTAAAATGAAATGGGTATACTCATAACATTGTTAATTTTCATATTTATACTTCATTATTTTCAGGATGTTGATGCCAAAAAAGAATCGTGTAGCAATTTATGAACATCTTTTCAAGGAGGGTGTTATGGTAGCAAAGAAAGACTACCATGCACCAAAACACCCAGAATTAGAATCTATTCCAAATCTTCAAGTTATTAAAGCCATGCAGGTAGTAATCCTGTACAAATTAATTCATTGGTATTTTATTGTTTCAATGTAATTGATTTTTTTATAAATTTGTGTTTATAGTCTTTGAAATCCAGGGGACATGTCAAAGAACAGTTTGCTTGGAGACATTTTTATTGGTATCTGACAAATGAAGGCATTGAATATTTACGTGGATACTTGCACCTACCTCCTGAAATTGTACCTTCCACTCTGAAGAGGCAGACAAGGTCAGAAACAACAAGGCCACGACCTGCAGCAGCTACTAGAAGCGAAGCATCCAGACCAACAGAAGACCGTGCAGGGTATAGAAGAGGACCTGGAGGGCCAGCAGGTCCTGGTGACAAAAAGGCTGATGTTGGTGCAGGAACTGGTGATGTTGAATTCCGTGGAGGTTTCGGTCGTGGCAAACCTCAATAATATTTTAATGTAAAATAAATAAATTTTTTCTGATCTAACAGTATTATCATTTCAGTCAACCTCACATCATTCACAAGTCATCCAAAAATGAAATTAGAGAGTTACAGTAATTTTTTATTTATTTTCTATTATATTACAAAAGTGTACATTTACTTACAAATTGTACAGTCATGAAATATGTAAAACCACAAATGGAAGCAAACTGTAGGCAATTAATGTTCACAATTATTATATACACTGATCAGAAGTCTTTTGTAAGTAAATGTATTATCTTTGACAAGACTCATGCTTGAAACTGGAAACATCACAGATACATGTTTGTGCCGAAGCAGAAGCTTGAAATGAAAACCTTATTTACTTTGTATTGATGAGGTAAAGTTAAACTTTCATCTTGCTTAAAATAAGCTACAAAATTCTGTAGATTAGTAGCATAGTACAGGCTTTTCTTATGTAAAGTACATGAAATTCATTAATTTCATACATCCTACACTAAATGAAGATGCGTCTCTATATCTATGTAGTTTGTTTATATGCAGAATTTTCAGGGAACCTTTAGTTACATTTCAGTGTTTACTACACTTCATGCTCAATAAAATATATTTATTTTATGAACAAGTCAAAAGTAATCAATTGCAAATTCTACATATAATAAGCATTTCTAATGTAACACAGATCAGAATGGAATATATATAACTTATCTATTAGCGCAATACTTATTTCTACTATTTGTCGATAAATTGCAGCTAAATTCGTTCATTATGTAGGTATTGTTTTATCTCAAAATTTTCCACATTATGGAGTTGGATTGTTAGTTATGTTTTAATCATATTGGCAGTCAGCAAATACAGGATACACTATCATACTTCAAAACTATTAAGAGAATTTTAAGACCTTAACATCTAAATATAACACAATTAATAATGAACTTTTCAAATGAAAATTTATTTAAATAAAACGAAGAGCAAAGAAAATATTGATTCTTAAAGTATGCAACTTACAAAAGAGTCAACAATTCTGGTTAGAAAATTTTATATACACTATAATATGATTCAGTTAACTGGAATCAAATTTAATTATATATACAAGGATCATGTGCTTTATTCGATTTATAATCTTGAATTGTCATGATCTTACACAAAAGTTTCTCAGTTTAGTGTAAAATTTCTTTATGGCTACCAGTTTTATATGTTCTTATGTTCTGCTTGTATAAGTACATATATAAATGTATGTACATGTACAAATACAGATTCATGTATGTGTATCAATTACAAGAACTATAGAAACTATGACGAAAACCATAAAAAATCATATTTATGTACATTTACTAATATACATATATATACACAGAAATGCCAAAATAATGTATGTATATATATATTTATATATTAGTCAGTTATTGGGTTACGTTATAAAATAATTTTTATATATTCTTTTAAAGAAAACATAAGAGTACTGACAATTGTGGAACCTAGGACCAATTATTCCAACAATCTTAACTATTACCACATCTCACTGTATCACAATTTGTGCTCCAAAGGAGACATTTACCTATGCCACTGTAACAAATTAAGGAAACTGTGACAAGAAATACTATACTACAAATAGTGCATGGTTTTCGTTCTAGGAAGAATCCAAGTAGATAGAGTGCCATGAACATGTCATGTGTGTCCAGTAATGCTGGATTTACTGGTTTTGGTATTAGTAACACCGGAATCAACCACTGTAGGCAATACATTCTCCTTCGATTTCGTTGTCAGAGATGTATTTTCAACTCCGTCAGTCTAGCTCTCTCATCTATGACAGAATTCCTCTGAAAAGGAAGGTCGCATGATTATTTTCCCGTTCGATTCATTTGTAAGCTCACTGTACCGTCTAATGTCACCTTTGGTACTCTACTTGGAAGCACTGTAAACGTCTCGGAACATTTTCTTTCTGGGAATTCTAACGATTTAACGATATGTATTCATTCTAACGCAAATACCTCCACTCCGTATTTTTGCAAATATGAGATTACGCATGCCATGCATCAAATGTAGAAAACTACACTGAACTACACACTGCCTTTCAATCGTCCTGTTGTTACTAGGACAATATTCCTAGCAATTCCAAATTTCCTCCATACATCGATAAGCCTAGAGTTCCTAGATAAAGTGAGAATTCTGTTTAATTTTGAATTATTAAATGATATCCCCAGTGCGATAGGATGAGTCTCAGTAAATCTAGTGAGAGACCTGCTACGATTGCCAGGGACTTTATCCTAGTAATAATAACATTCTAAAGAGCGCCAAGCCACTTAATTCTTGTCCCGAATATCGGGGCAGTCCAGTCGGTTCGGTAACGAAACGAATTTGAATACATTATTTACTTAATTAATATTTATTCTTTTACATGCAATGTCATAGTGTCGTTAGATTCAATCATGTAATGTTTTTAACAAAGTACTCTTTTCAAGTTTATTATGTATCGAAATAATAAAGTCAAGGGATTCAAATCTGTTTTAAAATGTCAACAATCGGCAGATAGTCAGCCCAAGGAAAGTTCAAAAAATGTTGTTAAATCGCCTGAAAATTCAGAACAATGTTCTCGCAGAAGTACTACGAGTATTCTTAACTTATTCAAGACATCTGTCGAAAAAGAAAATAAAGAAATTCAAGAAGGATATATTCCAGTTGTACAAAACAATGACAATGCAATGAGCAATAAAGAAAAGTCCACAATAATTAGTAACAGTAATAAAATGTATGTATCTGAATATTTTACTTAAAGGTATAGACATTTAACTGTATCATTTATTAATTTTTTCTAGCATTTTTAATGTAGTGATAGGCAAAAAATCTGCAAGAAAACATAAAAAGTGGGAGGATGATGGTATTTTAGAAGTTACAGGGAAACATGCAGTTCTAAAGGTAATCTATACAAGGATAATATACTTAATTTTATATTTTACAACAATTAGAAGGCTAAACTACTTTTTACATTGAATAGGATTCAGAAGGTAATGTCATTCAGAGGACAGTGATTAATCAAGAAAGTCTAGTGGAAGGTTTTAGGATGTACATAGAAAATAAAGAAATTGAGGTAACAATGTGTAATTTAACTACAAAATTTATATTAGAGATTAATATATATTTATTTACAGATAGTGAATAAAGTAATAGATAACCAATCATTGGCAAATAAATTGGTTGAGGAAACAATTCCAGAACCACCAAGAAAAAAGTTAAAAAGTTCCAGTTCTGGTTCTTATCAACCCCTTGCTTCTTTAAAAAAAGGTTTAAGCTATAACTTGATTTTAAAACTAACATCAATGTAACATGAGAAAATTAATATTTATGTTTTATTGAAGGGTTCAAATTAACATCCGATCCTCTTGTAATGCCTGTTATATGTACCTCACAAAATTGGATTGAGAGCGATACACCAGAAAAAGAAGAAGAAGTAACTGTAGATGCTTGTTTAGTAAATGCATTGAGGCCACATCAACGACATGGTATTGTGTTTCTCTATGAATGTATTATGGGTTTGAAAGTACCCAATTACTTTGGTGCCATTTTAGCTGATGAAATGGGTCTTGGTAAAACATTGCAATGCATTACTCTTATTTGGACACTATTAAAAAAAGGGCCATATGGAAAACCAGTCCTGAACTATGTATTAGTAGTAACTCCTAGTAGTCTCTGTAGTAATTGGAACAAAGAATTTGGACGCTGGTTGGGTTGCCACAGAATATTTCCATATGTTGTAAATGCTAAAAATAAACCAAAAGACTTCAAAAAACAGTTGAAACATTCAATAATGATTATTAGTTATGATATGCTTATTAGATGTCAAGAAGAAATTGAGCAAACAGCTTTTGACTTAATTGTATGTGATGAGGGCCACAAATTAAAAAATAACGATTTAAAAGCAGCAAAGGTACTATCATCGATTGCATGTATTGATAATTTTAAATGTAAGTCATCAAAAAAAAACGTAATTAATACTGAGTATGCATATCTTTTAGATCTTAAGTAACATGGACTGTAAAAAGAGAATCCTCTTAAGTGGGACACCAATGCAAAATGATCTACAAGAATTTTTTGCATTAATAGACTTCGTAAACCCAGGTATACTGGGCAGTAATTATGAATTTACAAATTATTATGAAAACCCTATTGTAGCTTCGCGATGTCCTCATGCAACCGAAAGTGTTGTGTCTCTGGGAACAGAAAGAGCCAATGAATTACATGAAAAAATGAAATGTTTCATCCTAAGGCGTACACAAGATACAATTAATGAGTACTTGCCGTCTAAGCACGAGCTAGTTGTATTTTGCCGTTTATCTGACGAACAAGAAGACTTGTATAGACGCATCACGGACGCCTGGTTTAATAGAACAGTACTACCGGGTAACGGCATTTCTCATTTGACAGTGATAACAATGCTGAAAAAAATTTGTAACCATCCGGATTTATTTTACAACGAAAAGAATGATTTGCTTCCGAATGACTTTACAAATACGAATAGAAATTCTTACAGAAAAAACTGTGGAAATATTTCAAAAAATACTTACTGTGGAAAAATGTCGGTTATACAAACTTTAATAAAAAATTTAAAGAACACTGAAGAAAAATTAGTATTAATTTCTTATTATACACAAACGTTGGATTTATTTGAAAATGTTTGCAGCAACGAAAACTTACAGTTTCTTAGATTAGATGGTAGTACAGCAAGCAGCTCCAGATCCAAGATCATTGATCAATTTAATTCAAGAAACAATGAAAGCAGTCAGTATATATAACAGAGTACCTAATTACATTTGTACGCCATCAATTTTTATATAACTTTTGCAGAGATATTTTTGTTAAGTGCCAAAGCTGGCGGAGTTGGCTTAAACCTTCCTGGTGCGTCTAGACTTGTTTTATTTGATTCGGACTGGAATCCAGCATCTGATTCTCAAGCTATGGCAAGAATTTGGAGAGAAGGTCAACAAAGAAATGTTTATACTTTAAGGTTGGAGGATTTTATATTTATAGTATATACGAATTCAAGTTATGTTCATATAATAATATTAAAAAAATTTGTAGATTACTAACAACAGGAACAATTGAAGAAAAAATTTTTCAGAGGCAAATTAGCAAAGCAGGCTTGAGCAAAACTGTAATGGATCTGAATTGCTCTGCTTCACTAAAACTGTCTACAAATGAATTGAAAGTTTGTGTTCTTTATATATTTCTTCTAAATATTACAAGTAGTCACAGTATAAAATATATGTTGTATTTACAACACTTTTAGGACCTCTTTACACTGACAACAGATACAGATTGTTTAACACACGATCTAATGAAATGTAGTTGCAATGAATACAAAGAAAGAGAAACAAGATCTAAACCATTGAATACTGAAAATGAACGGACACATCAGCTACTTCTAGAAGATAAAGAAACGCAACAAAATTTGACAATAAATCAGCTGTTGAAGTGGGAACATTATCAGCAACCAATTCCAGATAACATAATACAGGTAAGAATTACTTATTGCTAATTACCATAATAGATTTCTAATAATAATTGCATTCACTATTTTTGTAGGAAATCATGTTATCTGAAATATCTAGTAATATAACATTCTTGTTCAGAAATTCTATTTTAAACGAGAAAGCTTAATTATAGTTTAATACATAATAATAATCAATTCTTCTTCAACATGCATATGAAGTGTTCACAATATTTTTCAGTTCAATATACCTATATCTTCATTTTTAAATTTTACTTCTACTTGACATTGTACTCATAAATTTCTGCACGAAGTCAGGTGATTTTACACTTGTTATGAGTTCAATCGACTCTTGTTCATTAACTTCCAATAAGAGCCTCTCATTCCATCTTTTTACTAGACGTTTAATGGCCAATATTGACTAAAAAGGATATTGTATATTTTAAGAGATCTTCAGTAGTATTACATGTGGTACAGATATAATGGATACTTACCTCTGCTGAAAGTGTAGATAATTTGTTCAGATATGACCATACATCATTTAAGTGTTCATGTTTATATACTTCACTAACAAAGCCATATAGCTTAGCTTCTAAAGCATTCATTTTATAGCCTAAATACAACATATCACCAGCCTAAAAGAGTGTATAGAATGTTATAAATTAATAACATATAATAGTATTCTAGATACCTTAGATTGTCCCAGTATTTTAGGGAATGTGTAGGTAGAACATCCTTCGGCAACAAGACTCAATTTAGTAAATGGTGTGTGAAAGGAAGCCTAGAATAATATTTAAATAATGAGAGATTATTTATCATATGAATAGAAAAGTATTACTTCATGTAGTCATAAATCAGAATTACCATATCTGATGCATATACCATATCAAACAATGGTAGTATAGTTACTGCAATTCCAATTGCAGGACCATTTACAATAGCTATTAAAAGCTTGGGATATGTAATTAAAGTATCTACAAAATTTCTGAAAAATGATATCAGGTGAAATTCTGGGTAATAAATATTAAATACTTTAAATTATCTTCTGTAAATTTTTACTTATAAATAGCAACTGAGTTTTCGATATTAGGAGTGTCTTCATCTCCATTCGTCATAAATGACAAAAAGTCATTTCCACTACTAAAATAGTTTCCGGATCCAGTTAAAACAACTGCATGTATATTACTATCATGTACAGAGTCATATAAGAGATGCATCACTATTTTGTACATCTATTAAACAAAGATACATCAATATAAAAAGGATGTTCTGATCCATCTGTTCAGACCATTGAATATGCTTATGTATTCCAACCTTAAAGTTCTACATAATTTAAAAGTTACTCACAGAAGCACTGATGGCATTTTTTTTTGTTGGTCTATTTAATACAATTTTCAAAATTCCATTTTCTACGGAATGCAAGACATCGGATGTATTTTTATTTGCCATTATAAGAAATAATTGCAAATTTATCACGCACAACTGATGAAAAACTTAACGTCGTTCTGTTTCATGTGCATAATTGGGAAGTTCGCGATAAAAATTATCATTAAAAGTTGTAATGTCATTGAGAACAATATGATCATTAATTTATGTAGCAATTATTCTGCTCCTAAATTTAATATTCTCTATTTATGATGTCATTTTCTATTTATGATGCAGTTAAATAATTAGTTTTTTAAAAGTCTCTATATTCTTTAAATCTTCAATTGCATATTATTATTATATCATGAACAAAATGCGGAGCATGAATGAAACTGATAACAAAAATTTATTGATACATGATTCTTTACAAGAAATGAAAGAGAGGTATAAATATTGATAATACAAAAATTTTCATAAAGAATATTCTTAAAAATATGCAATACTATCTTGTTTTCCAACGTTCCCTACAAATAAGTAAATTACTTAGCAATATGGTTTTTTAATATTCTTCATTTATACAATTTTCAGTTTTAAAAAATTTACTTATTTGTACTTGAAACGTTAGTAAATGACAGTCATTCTACTGTTTAATTGTAAAGATTAAAAAAATATACAATAATAATTTTATACAAATATAATATAATTTTATACAAACACTGAAAAGAAGAAAATTATTCACATAATTAGTACGACCGGTTGAATTTTAAAGATTTAAATGAATAATACAAACAATTATCCATGTGTTTGATTATGTAACTAGTATTGCTTTTCAGTTGCTTGAATTATAAGTTATGATAATCACAGTACATCTTACTTTTAGTAACTTTTGTACTTATACACATGTCAGTGTTATTGTACTCACTATTCACATTTCTTGTGATTGGTATTCGCGAATATGATATCTACCAAAAATTATCGAGTTTGTTGATTTCAAAACTATATTTTGTAACCACAAATTACATGGCCATATTACTGTTTTCTAGACAAGATTTCTACAAAAGTCATTATTTTATACGCAGTAATGTTTGTACATTATATGTAACTTATATAAAATGGAAGTATTACAAAGAATATCTAAATGCTTATAAACATCCTAATATGTATAGAAATTAAAATGTTCAATTGAATGTATCTTTGTGGATGTCTCTTTATAAAGTAAAATTAAACCAATTAATACTATTTTTCTTCTAAATAATATATTCATTTTTAAATTAATCACACATGGTTTGTACAAATAAATAGAAAGTAATGAGACACTGTATGAAGTACATACAAGGTAGTTTGTTATTTTCAATTGTTATCTGTAATATGTGGTAAGATATTTAGAATTAAAAATGCCATCAACTTCTAGTATTCGTTACAACTTTATCATGTAAAAGGAAGTAAAAATCACCCGAATGAACGGAAGTGATAACAGATCGGAAATAAATATTTATCAAAATAATAATTTGTTACTACCATTGGATTTTTCCCCTTAAGGTTTTAAATATTTTCACCTATTTCTGTCTTTACTTCTTCACCAAGCGCTAGACTTAAGTAGCAGTAAAGTTGGAAGAATTAATTTAATAAAGAACAATAAGGTAATAAGATTAACACTTAAAACATTGCTGTATTTAATAGAACTATTATGGCTGCAACACTTTTTCAATGAATTTCTTCATATCACTCATTTCCTGCGAAAATAACAGTCATTATTAATCGTTTATAAACTCTTCAGAATCTTGAATACATCTATTACAAATTATTAAACTACGTCTAATTTTCCTACCTCATCACATGATGTATGCATCATCCCTCCATATGTTTTAAATTCTGTTTGTGTCATAAATTGTTTGAGATAAGATGCTGTCATTTGTCCCCATCTATATGGCACTATTGGATCACAGTTGCCATGGCATTGTAGCAATGGAGTATTTCTATTTCCTATTGCTGCCTAAGAAAAACGCAATGTTATAAACATTGTAGGTACTTCATATTATTACATTTTTTATTGAATACACATACAGCAGGGAATTTCTGATGCATAGGAAGCCAACATGATAAGGCTATAATACCAGCTAAAGGTTCTGGTTTCCTGCTGCCACTTCTTGTGCAATTAAAGAGTGCACCATTTCTGCAGCTTTCTTTATACCTTCTTCATCTTCAACTCCACTAGGATCCAAAGTTCGCAGATCAAACCTGCATTTGTTAATGCAATCTCATCTAAGTCTTGACTTTTGCTGTGCCATTAGATAAATTACCTCAAAAATGTATCACAAATACTTATTTTGCTCACTCACCAAGAAGGCATTCTAAATCCTGCATTTAGTGTCACTGGCATTGTAGGCCTAAAATAATAGGACTGAATTACATATTTTAATAATATAAAAGTAACAAATATTGTCATTTATATATAAGTGACTATTTTTTAATGAAAATATACATACGCGGTGGGACAAATAACTTTAATATGAGGTAGTCGTACTGCACTCATTGAACTGGCCCAGCCATGTCTGTAAAAGCCAATTGAACTCATATAGATATACAGTACAAAAATACATTACTATCACATTACATAATGTCTAGTCTTACCCTGTGTCGCCTAATCCATGAAAAAATATTAGCTGTAACAACAATATAACGAAACTATATTATATCAAATCAATGAAACTATGTGAAATCATATTAAGTGCTCTGAATAATTTTAATCTTCTCACAAGTATTTTTAATGAAACCATCAAAATATATAAGATTCATTACTTATACCATTAAATCTTTCAAACCGAAGTGTTTTAACTTTAGATAATGATAAAAATGTCAAATGTAGAACGTGAAATAAGGACCAATACAATATGGTACACAGGTTTAATATTTATACGGCAATATTATGTCAGAAATAATTCATTTACGGTTAATTATGAGTTACTTTGCGCTAGGTATAACTAAAGAAGATTTTAATTTTCACTTACCGTAGCCGTATGCCTAGCTGTAGCTGCTATCACAACTGGACTTACCGATGTCATTATTATTCGCGTTGTTGGACGTGATACAAGAATATAGGCAAAATGTATTATGATGGCGGAAGATCAGCGGAAGATTCTTCTTGACAGCGCTCAAAATTCTCCAAAGTCACACAAAGTGATCAGATGGGGGACAGACGGAAGTCATGCGCATGCTTTACAAGATTACATATTTTCAAACGAAAACCGAAGTTGTTCAAACTGTGTAATTACTCATAATCGACATCTTATATACAAGATATTTAATTATAAAAGATTTATAATAAAATTCGAAATGATTAAATCTATTTGCTATAGACGATACAATCAACCATAGAATATTAAGAAATATGTATTTGAAATTTGATATTTATGCTGATTTATGCGCATGATACTCGTCAGAAAATATGTATTTATAAGAAGGGATACAATATGTTGTTGGAATAATTTTTCATTACTTAAAATGACTTAAATATTTCTTCGTATGAAACTCTGAAAATGTTTGCAATTTGAACACGAATAATAGTATGTCTATAATTTCAAAAGGTTTAACATATAAAAGTCGATGACACACTCGTTCGAACATTAAGTTCAGAACTTTTATTATTCATAACAGATAGTCGATATTGAAGTGTTGCTCAATCTTGTTCAACATGAGAATGTTTAAGTATTTAATAATAATATTAATCATATCCAAATGATAAACATCCGTGGATACTCGATTTTACATTTCATTTAAAGAGAGTCGTAGGAAGGAAATGCACAGAGACGCCATCGTGCAACGTCTCAACCAATCGGAAACGAGGGATCTCATTCGGTTGAGTCTACGACATATACATTGCGGAATGCAAGCAGTGGCCCAGTGAAAAGATGGTGCTCTGAATGGTCGAGACATTCGTTCCGTGGTCGTTCCTAGCCGACGAATCGTGGTTGCCAGCCATATTGTTTTACCGCAGTGTTTGTTTTGGTGCAGTCTTGTCGGGATACAAGGAAATCCGAGGAGATCGGCACGAAGAAAGTTAGAACAGCTAGAGTGCACTCAAAGAAACTGTTCAGGCGGTGCGCGTACACGGTGGTTTTGCTGTATTTTTCGGCATAATCATCGTTGCTCGCGGGCTCGGCCCATCATAATCTGTGGGTGTCAGTCGTGAACCAGGACGAGTGAACGGTAGAAATGGCCTGCGCTACTCTGAAGAGATCTTTGGAGTTCGACCCGGTGCATAGTCATGGTCGTCCTAGTAAACGACGAAGATGCGTACCGATGTGTGTTTCTCCCGGTACGTCGACGCAAGCCAATTCCAGGCCACAGAATCCTTCGCCTTTCGGGGAAGTAACCCACAAACTGACGCCTGGTAATTAACTATACGCTACGGCCATTTTTCTTTTTCTCCTTTCTGTTTCTTTTCTCCCGTTTCTGTCTATCTCTGTATTTTCTTGTTACAATGTGGCAAGGGGCAAGGGGGTGGTTGGATGGTCGTTCCAGCGATTTAAAACTTGAATTCGCGACGTTTAAAAAGGGGAAGGGTAGGGATGGGGATTTCTGGAAGGGGGGGGACGCGTAAATCATATGGTGATGTAGTAACGGACATCAGAGAATCAACGTGCCTTTTCTCCTTATTTATGTATATGTATTTTATGGTGTCGTATTAAAATATATTTTAGCGTCTAGTAATTTGAAAAATTCCGGACTTTTTTATTAAAATTTATGATGTTTTTGATTTGACTTCGACACATATTTGTAGTATCTTGCTTTTTACTTTTTAGTACTTCAAATATGTCAATAAATCAATAATAAATTTCATAGATATTATTATAGTTCATAATATTCAGATATTTATACATATTATGATATTTAACTTTGAGATATTGTATTAGTTAAGAGACTTGTGGAATCCACATCATTTAAATAAGCAGCTATGACAATATACAGAGTACAGTGTTTGATTTTCTTTATATACAGAAAAAATGGCTGCAAATATAAGAGAAGAAATTCGGAAATTGCATCGACGCAAACAATTGCATTTTAGTCCTCAAAACAATAGTGGTGATTCTTCAGACATGGAAGGTCCTGCTAGTCCTTCAAGCCCATCTGCATGTGGTTCAAATTCATATAGTTATAGTCCTAGTGGAAAGGAGAAACCCTTATTCACATTCAGACAGGTACATAACAACCTATTAATTATTAAGACAAATGAACACAAGACACATTTATTACTTTATACATTTTTAAGGTTGGTTTGATTTGTGAGCGAATGCTTAAGGAACAAGAAACACAAATTCGAGAAGAATATGATCAGATTCTAAATATGAAGCTCTCTGAGCAATATGATGCTTTTGTCAAATTCACCTATGATCAGATACAAAAGAGATTTGAATCTGCAGCTGCGCCAAGTTGTAAGTAATCAAGTGAAAAAAGCATGAATAAATTTCTGCACATATTATTCAAAATATTTCATTTTTACAATTTTCATGTTTTAGATCTATCCTAAAACAAGATTCTTATTTATAAGAACATGTTTCTGTGAAAGAATATTAGGTGAGATATACATATGCAGCATTGTTTAATTTCATTTGTATTAAGTAATTACATTAGTTTTCTTATTATTATAGATTTCTACTGTGTGAGACAAATTTGCTTGAAGTTTAAGTCGAGGTATGCAGCACCACCTCGTTCAAGAAAATGTCTTTAAGAAAATTCATACTATGATTTACATCTAAAAAAAAAATCTGGTAAAAATGAAAAAAAAAATTAGTAATGTAAGTTTGGTAGGTTTGCAGCAACAGCAATCATACTACAAAAATCTACAGTGTATGCTATTGAATTTACATGAACTAACAATATTTGTACTGGCTGATGTTAGAAATGCGCTGGTATCAGGGAACTGTACCGAGATTCTAGTTATGTACAAATGTTAATACATATAGAAATTACACACAGTGCATAACTATGCTTGAAGTCATGAGCCAAGAAACGTCTTTGACTTGCACAGGGTTCTGTAACATCACATAATTGATTGAAACTAGGTAAAAATGTGTTTAGTACACATAACATAATTGATTGAAACTAGGTAAAAATGTGTTTAGTACACATAACAATGAGTGATGCAAACTATCTAATAATAACATGAAACACTCTTTGTTGATTTAATGGTACATTGTATTAGATATTGCTCAAATATATGCAATAACAAATACTCTTGTAATGCAAAAATATGAAACTGTACCTTGTAGTCTTTGACAGAAAATACTGTGCATACAAGGAGAGATTATGGAACCATCTGTAGGGGAAAGTTGTTTTCATGGAGTTTTACTTATACTTTATTTTTAAAAACATATAACACGAGTATATTCTTTGTATTTAGATAACTTTATTTCGATGATAATGAAATGTTTTTTTTTTATTTTGTGTGTATGATTTACTGCATGTATAAATTACTACTATGAGCAACATTCCCTGAAAAATGGATGTGTTCGAACTTGAATAACATATATATTTTACAGAATTAGCTATCAAAAATATTTAAGTAAGTTCAAATAACCATTCTGTCCCTTTCTCTAAAGGTCGAACAACTGGTTTTTAAAATCTCGAAAACTATTTCAAGTGTATCATTTATTTGTCTTAAGAAAATTATATTTAGTTCAACTTGCCTATGTATTGCAAACTTGTTTCTTACTAAAACATTCTATTTAAAATACAAATACGAAGATTTGTAAGGAAATCGAAGAAACGTATAGTCTATAGCATTGTACGAACGTATTGTCAAAAACAAGTATTTGAAATAAAGATTTCATAAAATTTCGCAAATGTTTCTGTTCCCTGGTAGCAACGACTTTCTATAGCATAATAAAACAGTAAATAATGAATATATATACCTATACTTTAACTGTGCCTATTATTAGACATATTTATCGCGATAATTCTAGTATATATTACCTATTGTTATTGACCTTAAAATTGTTTAGTTTATAGCAATTCGTTTTTGTATTGAACCTCATTTTCCTGCGTTTATTTTGGTCTTCCCTGTTTTTGTGCTTAAAAAGTCAAGATAAGCTATAATTAATTTGAATGAGGTTTTCTTGGTTGCTGCATGCATTTTTTGTTATTGTATGGAATTATTCATATCGAAAAAGTGTTAAGCACCAAGAAACATTAATCTGAAGGAGTTATCAGCACAATACAAATTTGTGTTATTACTAGTTAAGGAACAATACATTGAAAAATCAATTGTCTCCATTTATCAAATTTCATGTGAAGAAGGGCATTAAATTGCCGTATTCATTCATAAAAAAAAGTGTTTTACAGTTACCAGAATGATTTGGGAACACATTAATTGAACAGTGTCTGCACAATAGTGTGTACATAATATACCAAGTGTTTATTTACTACTGAATGTGAAAGAAGAAAGAAATACAAGTGGTTTTAGTTATTAATGATACATAATACCTACTTGAGGAACAATAGGTATTATTTACCATTAAGAAACATTGTGAAAAATACAGCGAAGTGATTACTCAGTCATTCAGGGGATTTGATTTCAATTAAAATACCTCCATATTATGTTATGTAAGCACTTATTATCGAAATAAATATAAGTCTAAGACTGATCACGTGTACTTCTTTATATTGACCTCCTATATGTAGATCCATGTCGGTGTAAACAAATTAAAACAGTTTAACTAACTTTAGTATTCAATGATCTGAGTACTTATTCTAATAGGTATTTACAAAGTGGTGGTCCATGCACTAAAAAAGGGTACAAACAAAATCTTGCACTACTTTCCAATCTGGTCACCTTCTTGGTTGAAAGTGCATGAGCTACTGAGTCAGTTCCAGAATGCACGTAACAAAAAACTTACATGTGCGATCTAATCCCATTATTTGACTCGAATAATAAAATAATGCTATTAGTGGTATGGCTTCAAGTAAAGAAGCCCTTCCGAGACTATATGAAGTTTCCTGTTCGTGCTAAGAGACTGTCACTTCTGGGCGGGAAACAACTTCTGCTAATTCATTTGATTGGAAAAAAGTGCCAAATGCTTCCTTTCCTGATTTTGGCGTACGTCGTAGCCATCAAGGTATACAAGAAGACTACTCCAAATGGTATGTGGTAGAATACATTAGTTAAAATATAAATATAGAAGTACATATGTAAAACGTTTACTCATCATTTTAAAACACTATGGCTTTTTACTAATTATAGGGAAGGTCACGGTTTACCTTGGTAAAAGGGACTTCATTGATCACCTGGAAAGTGTAGACCCTATTGATGGCATTGTTGTTATTGAAAATGATTATCTTCAGGGACGAAAGGTTTATGGACAGGTAGAGGAAATATATTTCTGATATAAAACTAATACTTAAAACGGTGTATTTACAAAATATATTATTTAGGTGACAACTACATTCCGCTATGGCCGCGAAGAAGACGAGGTCATGGGTGTCAAATTCAGCAAGGAACTTGTCATATGTCGCGAGCAGATAGTGCCAATGAAGAAAGAAAAACAGGATATGACACCCGTCCAAGAACGTCTTCTAAAGAGGCTCGGAGAAAACGCATATCCTTTCTTATTCCAGTTCCCACAGAACTCCCCCAGTTCTGTTACACTACAACCCGGAGATGATGATCAAGGAAAACCATTGGGAGTTGAATATACTATCAGGATATACGTGGGTGAACACGAAGAAGACAAGGTAATGTAGCGATTAAAATTTATCATTTCTTGATTATATTGAACATGAACTCCAATTTATAGGGCCACAAAAGGTCGTCTGTAGCATTGGCAATAAAAAAATTGCAATATGCTCCACCTACAAGGGGACGTAAACTACCTAGCTCTCTAGTCTCCAAAGGATTTACCTTTTCTCAGGGCAAATTAAATCTTGAAGTTACACTTGACAGGGAAATTTACTATCATGGTGAAAAAGTAGCTGCGAACGTTATAGTTACCAACAACTCTCGGAAAGCAGTGAAAAATATTAAGGTGCTTGAACTATTTAAAGTAATGTCAGAATTATATTTTGTATTATGTATTAAGATTTTATATTGTTCAGCTGTTTGTAGCACAGCACTGCGAGGTGACAATGGTCAATACTCAATTCTCTCGACATGTGGCTAGTTTAGAAACACGTGAAGGTTGTCCAATTACACCCGGTGCATCTTTTACAAAGCAGTTTTACCTTGTACCATTGGCCAGCAGCAACAAGGATCGACGTGGCATTGCTCTTGACGGACATCTAAAAGTAAAGACAGAGTCCCATTATTAAAAATATATTCCTTGTTACTTATGCTGTATTCATTGTATGTTTTATATATTTAGGATGATGATGTCAATCTTGCATCTTCAACTATGGTTGCTGATGGTAAAACTCCGAGTGATGCTATGGGTATTGTTATCTCTTACTCTGTGAGAGTGAAGTTGAACTGCGGCACTTTAGGTGGTGAATTGGTTACGGACGTTCCATTTAAGTTGATGCATCCTGCTCCAGGTAAGCATATTTTAATAATGATAATAATAAAACTAATTTTAGGACATATATTATGAACATGTCCTATACTTTCTTGCATTAGGAGCTGCAGAAAAAGAGCGGGCTACTTTGAAGAAAAACAAGAGTGTAGACAGAACACGCTATGAGAACTCTTGTTATTCTAACGACGATGATGATAATATCGTATTCGAAGATTTTGCTCGTCTGCGTCTGAATGAACCGGAATAAACCATCTTCAAGGAGGAAATTATTTACGTCAAAAGAATCATAGATTTATTATACTTTATATTTATTTCTGAATGCAATAGAATTGTATTAAGTAGTAAAAATACAACATAATGTATATATGTAGGATTCATCATTTCTACGATTCTTTTGATGTAAATTATATTGAAGAATTAACGGAAGAAGGTACAGAAAGTAAAAAGATTACAATATCGATAAATGTGCGCAGCGACACATGGAAGTAAATAAATATTAATCTAAGAGAAAATGTGACAGAAATACAAAAAAAGCGGAAAGTGTCGTAAAAAAATGTATATTGTCTTAAAATTTCTATCCGATGGTGGTGGTCGGTTAGAAATTGGCATAAAGACAAACAAAAAAAATAATTCCAAGTAAGCTTAATAAATACTTTATATTTGGCTAAGTTTAAAACTTTCCCGTTTTACCAGAAGTGACATGTATGCTACTAATTTTGGTTTATTATGATTATAACGTGTCTGTAAATGTTCATTTATTACAAACTGATGCCATTGTTGAGTTATAATCTATATGTTAGAACAACAATATAAACATTGTAAAATACGGCTATTTGAATTTATTTACGTTTACTTTTGGTATTAATACTGGCATATATGATTTTTCAAGTTAAAAGATTATCAATTCTTACCAAACCCAGAAAATTATTTATTTTATGACTATACAAAATATTACAAGAATTTCAATAATTATTCAGTCTTGAGTTTAGTCATACATATGAGAATAGTATTCTTGATATGCCTGAATATACGCTTCCTTTTCCACTGGTGTCATCTCTGCAATTAATGTATCGTTCACATCTGCAATAGCAACAGTTTTTCCTGCAACAGTTACTGTTGGTACAAGATCGTCATCTTCAGAATCCATTGTTTCCACTTCTCCTAAACAATACATGAAAATATATGAATTTCTTTATAAAAAAAAATACATTTAAAATACTTGAAAAGCATACCTGTATCAATCGTCTGCATTTCAGCAACTTCTTCGTTATCACTACTATCACTAGATTCTTGAGGTAGTACAGACTTTATAGCAGCTGCAGCATTAGTTCCCCCCTTCTTTTCATGAGCCAACAATACAGACATAATATCTTCACCCTGTTTATTATTCGTCGTCGTTGTATTAGTGGCATTGGCTGCAGCTTTATCCAAAATATTCTCTTGCGTGCTAACTCCATCGGGCTAACGATAAAAGTAATTAGTAACAAGTTTTACTAACAGACCAAACTATTAAAGGAGTTACATGTGTACCTGTGAGTCAGAGTTGATGACTGTACTTTCCATCATCCAAATTGGTCTTTCCTTTCTTTTATTTGCCGCGTTATCGTCGGCGGATTCATCACCGATTGTAACATCTACTCTGGTATCTTCTACCATGAAGCCTGATGATCTTGTAGCTTCACCAGACCACTGTTCACCAGGCGCTCGTAGACTACTTGGTTTTCTTGTATCAATACTAGAAAAAGTGATAAATATGATCCACAATATTTTTACAAACTTCAATCACTTAATTAAAAGGATACATACCCCTTGATGGTATTTATATCAACTGGTTCTGGTTCTAATATTTCAGGAGCCAATTTGATACCTTCTACTTCCCTTAATAAAATATAAAGAGGTTCTAATTGTTCGTTAAATTTGGCTAACAACAGCCTTGAATCTTTCTTTGGAAGGGCAGACTGATCTTCCTCTACTACCTCACGACAATAGGTACATCTAAATTCACCAGTGGTCATATCAAATAATTGGTCTGCCTACATTATATTATGTTAATAAATATTTTCTATTTACTTTTCTTTATATATGCAAAACACCTTAAAATTCAAACATAATTTACTTACCTCAAGATCAGTAAATGTTTTTAAACAATTTGTACATTTAAAACTTGCCCTACTGGTAGCATCTCGCTCCTCTGTTTCCATTCTTTTCCTCATTAAGTCTAACTTATATTTTACCACATTTACAAAAGTCTATAGTAGAAATATATAGATTAATTTCCTTAATAGAAAAATAATGATAATAGCATACCTTATTTAAAGTTTACCTTATAATTAATAAAATAATAGTTGACTTTTTGTGCTTTCCCATCTGAACCTGTTTCCATTTTTAATCTCACTTGTATGAACTTGTCATTACGCAATGTAGATATTCTAGCTCTCAACATTTTACGTTCAAATTTTAGAAGTTCACAAATGTCATCTTCTTTCATACCTGGTTATATAAAATATAGAGTTTTAGTAATTAACATACAATCCCACATATGCTCTCTTATATTTAACATTTTGTGTTATACTTATTATACTTACACGGATTTCTAACTAACATATCAACAATTAAAGCATCTTCTATAGTATAAAATCCACGTACTACTAAACGTGCTAATTGTTTTAAACTGCTTGGAACTTCTGTAACAAGTCTTTCTTCGCTACTCATTTTTCTTGTGATTAGATATAATGAAATATCATTAATGTTACTGAAAATTACAAAGGACGTGTAAGTTATGAACTATTATTTAAAACTGTTTATTCTCATAATAAAAATATACCATTAATGTATTAAATTCAATTTGTGATTACATGTACTAACCTTTAAAGTCTCATAAATAGTATCTTTATAAGAAAATATCTGAAAGAGGGTTAACAGAAGTAAAATAAAATATATATTATAATACTAAACATGCGTCCTCATAAAAGAAATAAAAAATAAAAACACAAAATTCATATTTATGTCGATCGATCAAGAACGATGAAATACCGTTCTGATAGACGCTTGTTTATAACTACTGTAACCTGTAACTTCATGTTACTTCTGTAAGTACATATAAATAGGTTATGTATTCAGGATCCAAATTCCCAAATGATTATATACATACCTGTCAAACGGTAAGACCGGTAAAACTGTAAAACGAGTGTATCTTTAGATGGTTTAATAAAGACTCTTGATGGCAGCGATTGATAAAGTTAAAATTATCGTTGTTGGCGATTCCGGTAAGAATGTGATTGAAACAATTTCACTGTCTTTGATATATTTATTAGTACTGTTATTTACATTTTGACAATTACAGCATTAAATATATTGTCTTTAAGCCTAACGTATATTATTCTAGAACAATTTTGTTGTCTAATTTGAATTGGATACTATGTTTTGCTTCCTTTACACATTTTTCTTACAAGGTCTGTAGGTTATAGAAATAGTATAATATTTTATATTTGTAGGTGTTGGAAAAACATCCCTAACACATCTAATATGTCAGCAGCAGCCTATCAGTAACCCTTCATGGACCATAGGTTGTTCAGTAGAAGTTAAATTACATGAATACAAAGAAAGAACCCCAAATCAAAGGCGATATTTCATTGAATTATGGGACATTGGTGGTAGTCAAAATCATAAAAACACAAGATCTGTTTTTTATAATCCTACAAATGGTATAAACTCAAAATGTTTAAAGAACACTGTGAATGTGTTTCAAAAACCTAATAATTACATATTGCTATTACTAATGTAGGCATAATATTGGTCCATGATTTAACAAATAGAAAATCACAGCAGAATCTTCAGAAATGGCTTGAGGAAGTATTAAGTAAAGATAGTAATTACATGAAGTCAAAACCATTTGATGATTTTGATCCTGAAAAATTTGTGGGCTCTACTCAGGTAATATAAACTTCTCATCATAGACTATGGATTTTATGCTTTCATAGTATATGCAAGTATATAGAACAAAATATAATAGAAACCTTTAACAAAAGACATACATTCTTCTTTTCCAATTTTGTGAACTCATTTCTAAAAGTATATATTTACATTAAGATCTGCAGTTTACTGATAATTCAATGACATCATGTTAATTGTATTACTTCATCTGAATCAAATGTTTCTTTATAGATACCAATTTTAGTTATTGGTACAAAGTTAGACTTAGTTGCTGAAGTGAGATCAAGTGTTCACAGACGTTCTTCAACTATTGCAGAAGAATGTGGTGCTGATGAAATATTTTTGGTAGGTCATTTGCAGTTTCACTTAAAAACTCAGTTTAAAAACTTGTTTAAAAACTCATTTTACAGGATTCTCGTCAAGTGAGATCATTAGCTGCTGGTTCTAGTTCATCTGTAAAATTGAGTAGATTTTTTGATAAAGTCATTGAAAGACGCTATTATTCCTCAAAAGAAGGAATTAGTCCTGATAAACGAAGACTACCAATGTACAATCCATCATATAGTACAAAAATTTATCATAATGACTAAATAATTTTAAAATCCTTCAATTTTATATTACATTAATGGATGTTTTATTTGTTAATTTCTCATATCTTTAATGTGTACATTTGTAGTAAATGATTTATTAAATATAATTATTTTAAATAAGAAGACCTATAAGTGGGCCTTTATTTTTTAAACAATTCGTGGTGCAATAAAAACTTGTGTTTCGATTGCTTTTTTTGATAAATATTACTCACTTATATGTAATAATACAGAATAAAAGTGTGAGAGGGCTGAATACGACACAAGAGAGAGAGGACAATGGGGCTGTTGGTGGGGGATTCTCCTACGGCTATGTGGAGGCATTGCATTTGCAATGCAATTTTGCATGCATGCAATATCCTGCAGTATCCCTTCTCCTGATCTCCCTGCAGTCGCTTTCTGTCCACCCTCTGCGATGTATGAGCAAGAGAGAGTTACTCCAGCGCTACTTCTGTCCTTTCGGTCTTGCCTTTGGACCTACCATAAAACCGCGCATCTATTATATATGTCAATGATTGTACTATAAGATAGATGGACGTCTCAACAATTTTTTTTGTTACGTCATACTGTAGCGCGCGATCAATGAAAATTTCAAAAGCTACTTTCTGAGTCGTTCTAAATTTCTGTTCGTTATTATCAGAATATTCTACATAAATTAATTATATCTCACTAATGTAAATTCTGAGAGAAAATTTTATACACTATGATTTTAAATACTTAGCCCCGATTATTTGACTTATCATACCTAGAAATTATGCTTTACACCCACCTTTCTAAATTTTCTGGTGCGTGTGTTCTATTCTAAGGTAGATACATATATTTCGCACGTAATATAAAGGTTAACGCGCGTTACATGATTATTTGTCAAACGTAACTTTGATTGAATATGTTACTTTGTAATAGCATATTTATTCGGATCTTTGAATGCATTAATTAATTTTATTCAGTTTTTCAAATTGAACGTATATTCGTAAAATATTTGTCTGTAAGAGTGTGCATACTTTTATCATTGAGCAATTAATAACACGTGAGTAACTAGTGTATAAGTAACAAACAATGACCTTTTTCTATTAGGACGTTTTGTCTTATACAGAATGACGTGCTTACTCCCAAAGAAATTTCCTAAGTATGGCTATCTGTCAAATTCACTGCTACGATGTCAGTCTGTGGTTTTTATTCAAAATTATGGATATGTTCATGATATCACCATAGACAAGAAAGGACCAATTGCTGCTCTAAATAATAAAATAGCAAGGGGAGAATTAATGAAAGATGATCATCAGATGAAAGTTGCTGATACTTTACAAGGTATTTACGAACAAATCAGTGATTACAAACCAGAAGAATCTAGTTTGATAAATAAATGGCTCGGTAAAAAGAGGAAGCAGCCACCAAAAGGCTTGTATCTTTATGGGGCAGTAGGTGGAGGTAAAACAATGTTGATGGATCTTTTTCATGATTGCTGCCAGGTATCTTATTTTATAGTTCCTGTAAGTAATGCAAATGGGGAGCCAAATTGTATTCTTTATTTTTTTTTCTTATTGATATGACAATTCATAATATTTTTCAGAATAATTCAGACAAGTAATAGAATATTCTGTGCAACAAAGGGTTTACTTTATATATCAAAGGAAATGATATAAAGAAAACTCTTAATCCATGATGAAGGTATTATATAGTGGCTTTCCATATGCAGTACAATATAAAAAGGAATATTCAAACTAACAAACAAGAAATAATTATCTTGAAATGTGTTACTCTAGATTGGAAACAAAAAAAGAGTTCATTTTCATTCTTTCATGGCAAGTGTACACGATAGAGTGCATCAGGTGAAGAAAACTTTCGTAAGAGATGTTAGCAGTACAAAGCTGCAGCCATTTGATCCAATACCACCAGTTGCAAAAAGCATCACTGAAGAAGCATGGCTGCTCTGTTTTGATGAATTTCAGGTTTAACCATGGAGCATATAATTGCATATAGAGGATTCAGAATGACATGTGTTAATAGAAATATGTATGCTATAGGTAACTGATATTGCAGATGCAATGATATTGAAACGATTATTCACTGAACTTTTTAACAATGGTGTAATAGTAATTGCAACCAGTAATAGAGCACCTGATGATCTATACAAGAATGGATTGCAAAGGGGAAATTTTCTTCCATTTATACAGATACTAAAAAATTATTGCATTATAAATTCGTTAGATTCAGGTATAGATTATAGATTGCAAACTGGACTCAGCGATGAAAAGATTTATTTTATGTATGTAAATTTGTTCATTAACAAATTATACGATAGAATATTTGTTCATAAGAAATACATTATACGATTTTCATAGTAAAGGGAAAGATGCGGTAAATGATGTAGACAAAGTCTTTAAATACTTATGCTCAAAGGAAAATGATATCATGAGATCCCGTACTATCTGTATAAGAGGACGTAATGTTACTTTTCATAGAACTTGTGGTCAGGTATTGGATTCCAGTTTTGAGGAGCTTTGCGACAGAGTAGGTTCTTTTACTGTCTTCTTTATCTTTAATGATGTATTATTTCTCTTTATATATGGATTCATTTATTTCTAGCCGCTTGGTGCTAGTGATTATCTAGAACTAAGTCAAGTATTTCACACAGTTATTATAAGAGATGTACCTCAATTAGACTTCAGGCTTAAATCTCAAACTAGAAGATTTATTACATTAATTGATACACTGTATGACAATAAGGTGAGATTTACTGTTAACTTTAATAAATAAGTATAAGTAATCACAGAAATTTGTTATGTAATTAAATAAATCTTTTAGGTAAGAGTTGTTATATCTGCAGCTGTACCTCATACAAAACTTTTTGTACCGGAAGGTGATACTGAATATACCGATGATAAAAGAATGCTTATGGACGACTTAAAAATATCACATGGTTCTGTAAGTTAAATGACTTCAGTTTCATTTTTTAAATGGTGACATATTGTATTATAATTTGATATTTATAGGATGATCACAAATCTAATCTTTTTACCGGAGAAGAAGAACTTTTTGCGTTTGATAGAACTGTATCACGGCTTGCAGAAATGCAAACCGCACAATATTGGGAACAGTGGCAACATCATAGATAATAATGATTCAAATTAAGACAAATTTCAATAGTATTTTTTACTAGTATGTTCATCTAAGTCAATAAAGTCTAAGTTCTTCGTACAATTTTCTTAACAGAGTATTGTTTGGATATGAAAAGTTATTAAATTTATTCATGTGTGGTACTTGAAATTTATACAAAATGTTTTGAACAATTTAAAGTATTTATACTGTTATTTATTTATTTTAATATTGACCTTTATATCAATAAAGAAGTATTTATTAACTCATGAAACATATAAAATCGATTTTGCTTATCTATAGATAAATTTCTAACCAGCATTCACCATATTCGAATCACCTTATCTTTATCATTTGATTGTTTCGTTGTGTTGCGTGTACGTGTAAAAGAATACGCGATACATACAAAGCTTACTGCTTCGCGTCATCTTCGTGTACAAATAATTTACAAATCAGGAACGATTACGGTATCGTTACTTATTTTTAACCATGTTCTTCACGAATTTTCGGCACACTCACTTACGATTCCTTTCCATTTTGTGTAATTTTTTCGCACTTCCGTTGCTTCAAGTAATAATGGTGGTGTAACAAAATATTTTTTTTGAACTTAATAACACAGCTAATTTACTTTGTTAGAATGGATGTCCAAGAAGTGGTCAATGGTATGCAATTTAATTTTCTATATCCAATATTGTAAACACTTCGTTATAAATTTAGAATTAATTAATACTTAAATTAATGTTTCAAATATCAATGTTTAAACACTTCTGTTTTAGCTATAATGAACTTTGACCAATCAATGATTGATGAAAAAGTTTGTTCAATATGTTCTAAAGTTGATACACTGGAAAAAGATACTAAAATAACTTGGTTGATGAAAGCAATAGGCTTTATAGACTTAACTACATTAGGAGGGGATGATACGCCTATTAAAGTTAAAGCTGTCTGTGTAAAGGTAACTATAGTGTAGTTGTATCTACAATTGGGACAGTTTAACATACTTCTTGTGTTGAATTAGTTCACATTTACACATGATTGAATTACCAAATGAACAAATAATTACAGGCTATAAATCCTCTTGGTGAGTCCACAAAATCTTTACATACTGCAGCTGTATGTGTTTATCCTTTGAGACTGCCAGATGCTGTGGCTTCATTAGCAGAGCTTGATAAAGACCATAAAGTTGCTATAGCTACTGGTCAGTAATAGATTTATTCCGTAATGCTATTTTAATCAGATTATAATAAGAGATTGTCACTTTATATGTAGTTGGTGGAGGATTTCCATCTGGACAATTTCCATTGGAGACACGTATCAAAGAAGTAGAAATAGGCATTGAAAATGGTGCTGATGAAATTGATATTGTGATTAATCGATCATTAGCTGTGATGCATCAATGGAAAGAATTATACGAGGAATTAAAATTATTTGGTACCATTTGTAATAAAAAAGTATGTTTAAAAGTCATACTTGCTACAGGAGAATTGAAAAATTTGGAGAATGTGTATAAAGCATCTATGATAGCAATGATGGCTGGAGCTAACTTCATTAAAACATCAACTGGAAAAGAGACAATAAATGCTACTTTACCTGTTGGAATAGTTATGTGTCTTGCAATTAAGGATTATTATGCAGTAACACAAAAGAAGGTATAAAAATTATTTTTAAATAAAAAGTGATAAATGCCATGTTAATTCTTGAATTTTTGGAAAATTTTATTAATAACTTGTATCACCTTCAGGTGGGTTTCAAGCCAGCTGGAGGAATTAAAACTGCACAAGAAGCCTTAGAATGGATGATGTTAGTTCAAATGGAATTGGGGGATGAATGGTTAACAAAAGATTTATTTAGAATTGGTGCATCTAGTTTGTTAGATAATATAGTTGCAACAATACAATCACAATAATATTATCTCCATATAAACAATACTCAGTGTTGTTTGATTCAAACATCTGTTTAAGTTTATACTAAAATTTTACACTACTTTTAAAATATATTTTAATTAAAAAATTATATATTACCAATTATTTTTGTTGTATCCTTATTACATAACAATTATTTCTTTAATACATATTTATATGTTACTGTTACAATTATTTGAAACTGAGTACGTACATATAGATCTTACAAAGTTTATCATAATTTTCTGTAACCATTGTTATCGTTTATTTGTGTGTAATATACACAATATTATAATTAATGTTATTTTAAACACATAAAATTTTATAGTTAATTTAAAATAATATACGACATTCAAGTTAATATGAACGGTTGACAATACTCAACCGCCATTTTGACTGCAGTGGCGTTATAAGGAACTTCCTGATGAGCTGAGAAACAGCGCGAGTTGGTGCCTTTTCCGTTCAGAAAACCAAGATGGTAAGTTCGTCATGCGTTGACAATATAAAATCTGTTTGCATCGGATATTTTATGTATTATATCGTTTAACACTCAATTGAAATGTAAACTACAAGGATTGAAGTAAATATTATTGCATATATGATTCTTTAAATCTTCATATTTTTGTGTGGAAAAAGTACGGTTAAGTTCTGTGAGAACGGTTAACTTTCCAACGGATCTTTGTTGACATAATTCGTGTACAGAAACAGACGTCTGATGTTATGGAAATTATAACAATATTTTTCCTTAAAAACGGTTAATAACTGATTAAATAAAAAGAAAATGGTGTAAAAAGTATCATGGCCGAATCATAGTGCGGCATCTTAAAATGGATTAAAATTTTTATCGTTGTGTACATTTTACGAAAGTTTTATTGCATTTTGTGAGCATTAGCAGTGAAAATTTTGAACTAATTTTTAGGCTCGAGGTCCGAAGAAACACTTGAAGCGTCTTAATGCGCCTAAAGCATGGATGTTGGACAAATTGGGGGGTGTGTATGCTCCGCGCCCGTCTACCGGACCTCACAAGCTCAGGGAATCTCTTCCTCTTGTTATTTTCCTCCGTAATAGATTGAAGTATGCCTTGACTAATTGTGAAGTAACAAAAATTATGATGCAACGTCTGATTAGAGTCGATGGCAAAGTCCGTACAGATCCCAATTATCCTGCAGGTTTTATGGGTAAGTGAATAGCACGTTTAATAAAACCTATTACAGTTATATCAGTAAAGTTATTCAAGAATTGTAGGGCCATATCGAAGCTGTGGTATCTTTTAAGAAAGGCACTGTAGTCAAAACTTGGCCAATAGTAAACAAAAACCATTCTTTCCTTTGGTCACAGATTGAGTAGTGTATTCCTTCTGTATTACCCAGAAAGTGTACATTGTTTTATGTTATTTCTTACAAATTTTGGAGCTATAGGTACTAGAAATAACATTATTTTTTATTATTCGTTTTAGACGTTATTACTATCAAGAAGACTGGTGAATTCTTCCGATTGATCTATGATGTTAAGGGACGATTTACTACTCACAGAATCACAGCAGGAGAAGCAAAGGTATTTGTTACTGATTCAATAATACAAGTAAAACTTAATCAAGAGATATATTATTGTTACTGTCGAACATTAATGTATTGTCTGTTGTAGTACAAGCTGTGTAAGGTAAAACGTGTTCAGACTGGTCCTAAAGGTATTCCATTCTTGGTGACTCATGACGGTAGAACCATTCGTTACCCAGACCCAGCTATCAAGGTTAATGATACCGTTTATTTGGACATTGCCACTGGCAAAATTTTGGACTTTATCAAATTTGATTCAAGTATAATATTTTTTCTTATACGCGTCATTTATTTGCCATACACGCCTGTAAAAAGTGCAATACATTTAAACATTTTTTCTTTACATAGCTAATCTCTGTATGATTACTGGCGGAAGAAATTTAGGACGTGTCGGTACGGTCGTCAGTCGCGAGCGTCACCCTGGATCCTTTGATATTTGCCATATTAGAGATTCGCAAGGGCATACTTTTGCAACAAGGTACAGTTTTATTGTTCATATAACAGTTTACACATATTCCAGATTTAAAATTTTGCAAAAGAGGTTGAAGTTGTTTCTATACCGGTCATAATCGAAGCTACGATAAGGCATAATAAATATTGTAGTCAAAAGTTGGCCAAAATGAAATTCCTTAATATTGGTCACTGATTGCTTTCGCATAGGCTTTTCAGTATTACCCATTTAGGAAACAGATACACTTTCAGTTCCACTGATGAAGAGCGCGACAAGAGGTTAGCAGCGAAAGGAGTGAATTAATGTAAATTTTCAAGAAAACATTCAATAAACCGAGAACGTCTTGGTGAATAAAATATGAGATTTCCACCATCGTCCTATTACCTTTACATAGGATACGCATTTGGAATATATAAAGAATCGAAAATATTTAGCGTAATTACTGAGTACTATTAACATTATTAATGATTGGCTGTTGAAATATCGACGTAGTAGTAAATTAAATGCATTGGTCTAAATATCACGATTCGCTTATATCGCATTCGTAATTATTCAGGCGTACTATGCGAAATGTCGCTTTAAACAGACAGAACAACTAAAGAACATCCTCTGACTAATTTAATTACTTTGCTGGCAGCCATATTTCTGTATTCAATTCCAGCGCTTTCCGAAGCATAGCATTACATTGTTCGTCTCTGCATTTTTCGGACTTCTTGTGTACTCCTTTGGCAGCTTTTAGATACCTGGGAGAAATATTAGCAGGTAATTAAACTGTTGCATGTTGTTCTCAACAACATGCAGTTATTAAGGATCAGTACTTCTGTATACAAAGAACTGTGCTTCTAACTTCTTTCTCTACGATTCTTGATGATTCAGGAACCGAGGGTGACACGTACTCCGCGTTGTCGTCAGGCTGCGCTCGAGTCAGCGGATAAATGCGGACCCATCCACCCTCTTTCACACACGGCGTATTCCAGTCTTTTCCATTGTCCCATATCGATGTTTTATCGTGATTCTCTGGATTGGTGCCTCGAAAACCGCGGGGAATGTACTTGTCCACTAACAAAGGATTGTAACGGGACCACGAGTTCGAACAATCGTGTAGAGTTGATTGTCTAAGCTGGGGTTTAAAATTCTTACGTTAAACATGCTTGTACGAATGTATCAAAATTGGTGTTCGTATTTCTACTAATCTTCATACATACAGTAGGTTGCAGATCTGTGCATAAATTCACGAAACCGTCTGTTTCCCGACCGGTTCTGGACTTCTTCTTTGTGGTTCGACCCTTACAAAACTTGGAAGACTCTTCGATCTCGTCGTTGACGCGACTTGTCGACCATATTGTGAACAGGGAAAGTCCAGTGTTGCATACCGGAAGACCAAGTAAATCGAACAGATCGTGCAGTAACGGTTTCTTCACCTCCGAATCGATCTCACAGTCATTGCTCAAAGCTGGGCTGAGATTGACCTGTTGGAACGCCGATTTCTCTACGTTAGGGACAGTATTCTCTCGTCGCGTGCAAGATAATGAAGTGTCTAATGACCTCTAGTAACCATGGTTTCAGATCCTTGTCGATCAACACGTCGAAGCCGAAGAATTCGAAGCAATTAGAAGATCTTTGTATACCCGCTGCTTGGCTCAGTATCGTCAAACTCACTAAACAAGCAATCCTCTGCCAGAGGAACCAATCGAAGTAACCAGCTTGCTCGAAATACCTTCTCAGTTGTCTGAAAGTCCATTTGCAGCCTACAACAATGTAAAGTCTAAAATTCAACATCTTACAGTTATTTTTTGTTTTCAGATTTACTGAGAAGCCATATCTTTCTTTTTTTTTTACCGGAACCGACACGCTCCTTTTTCTCCGCGTATCCCGGGCCTAACTTGTTCAGAGAGAAGTTGGTGAGGTGTCTGAAAGAATCGCTTAAATGTTCCAATGAAAATTTCTCCGTGGCGAAACGTGCCAAGCCTTCCTTGTACAGATATATCGTCAGAGGACGATAGGAGGGTACGCACACGTACAATCTTAGATCGAATTTGTAACCTCCGATTAGAAGGGGGTTCTCGATGTACCTTTGCACCACTGTCGTGTTATCGTACGTGAGATCGCTCAGTTTCTGAGAAACGTAGTGTACGTTATTCAAATCCGTCCGCGTGTAAGTACATCATCGTAATGATAATGAAATTCTTACACGAAATAGGAAGATTCCTCTGCCCTGACTCTGACTGACTGGTTTGCAGATCCAAACTCTGTCGTCTTTCTCGCAACGATTGCATTCCTCCGCGAACTTCGTGTATTCCGACGGCAGGTTGTATCCTGTGGGACTAACGCGATGCATTCCACTTTTGATAACGATCAAACACCCATTCCAGCTTACAAATGATTGTGTTCTAGATCGTACCTGAAATCGTAGATTGAGCCGTGCATCTTCTTCATGCATCTCAAGTGCCGAATAAGATTGTCCTTTCTGCAGATCGAGCTCCCTTTCGGTATTCTATTAACGAACTAAGGAATTGGTAATTCTGTTAACTTACTACCGAGAAGCGACGTCGAGCGTACGTATCCGTTTACGCGTGCATGTGTATAAAGTGTCGAATAAATTTCAGGCGAATAGAGGAACCGGATGAATTGTTACCTGCCAGGGCAACGGCCTGTAATGAGGCGAAAGGAAACCACCGGACCGCCACCATAAATTCCATCGATCTTTGAATACATTATTATCGCCAGTGTATTCTCTCCAGCCGCGTTCCGTGCAAACCTGTGAAAAGTATGCGGCGTTCTTGTACTTTCGTCGATGAGTTTAATTAGACGGTGAGAAACAACTGTCCTATTTAACGCGTGACTTTTCAGTGAATGAAAAGCGAAGACGGAAGCGTCGATCAAATCGGAAGTATTACGCATTCCACGTTTTGCAAAGTTTCGAGCGAGCACGCGAAAATAGCGGAGCATGCCCTTGATTTATTTGTCGTGTTATTAGAGCATTAGGAATGGCTGTTTTTGATACAACAAAAGCAAGTCAAGGTCCCTAATTGCAATTAAATTCGACGGTATCCCCTTTTATCGTTACGGTAGCCCACTTTTATTATTCAGCATGTATAATGGCCGTGCAAGATTTTCTTAAAACTTCCTAATCGATCCGCCGCGAAAAGACGCAGACACCACCATTTACACCCTGTTACCACAATCTCGATCGTTTCGTTTCGCTATTCATAGTACGAACTGAAAGAAATAGTATCTACATTGATTCACGTTACACTCCGAATATTCGGCGAACCTTGGACCTTTCGTACAAAGTTCCAACTTAATAAAGACGATTAGAAACGAGGTACCCGCCCTGCTCTAATTATAAACGATCGACATGCTTCGGTATCTCAGTAGCCTGATCCCTTTACCTAGAATCGTTAGCAGAATAATTGCGTAACACGTTCTAGAGACAACCCAATTTTTCAAGCGCGAGATTGATATAGCATCAAAGCAATAGAAAATATTTCAGAAGGAACAATTTTCTAATATCGAATAGCATTAACGATTGCAATCGGTACATGGTTATATCCAGTTTACTGAACATTCAAGGAAGTGGATCATTGTAAAACATTCTAAACTTGAGTAAAATAATTTAACGTTTACATGAAATTGTCTAAGAGAGACCGATTGCATAATGCGAAATAGGGTTACGACTTGGCAAAGCCACCGGTGAATCCTCTTATCAAGAAAGTCGAGCGGAGCTTCGTGCAAGTTAGGAAGAGTTGAAGCAATTGTTACGGTCCGCTACGACGACTCTATTCTTTGCCCTTTTATTATTGCATGTCGCACTTACTTAATAGCAGCGCTCCGGCAGTTCTAAAAGTGGTGCACGCAAAAGCGCGTCGCATCCCGTTTGACTCTGCAGGTATGTACATACATATGTACACCGTACGTACCTTGAAAAGTATTCAGTTCAAGGGTACCGGCTAAGTTTGTAACCGTGCCGAACAAATTCCGAGCGACGATAAAAGCGCGACGGGACGTGTCCGCGACAGTTATGTATGATACCGATTTTCCCGCGGTTCCCATTACATTTTCCAGCCAGTCTGAGCGTTGAGTTCGGTGAAACGCGCGCGTCACACGATTCACAGTTTTTAAATTGGAAATCCTCACTAATATTGAGCACATAACGTCTCATGGCAGCATTTTTTCAACCTCAGTTTCTCTTCCCTTCTCGGTTATACCTGTATAAGTAGATGAGGTCCTGTACCATTGTCGTTAAGTCTGAACACGAAGGGCCCGTCCAAGTATTTCACTGCCATGCCGACACATCGTAGTTTGGCGCGACGCGGGAAGATAATTCGGCTAGTAGATCATGACATGACTCGACGGGCAAACAGTTGGATACAGTCTTGTTTCGTGGACGAAGAGGAAATTGCGTTTAACGTCACATAAAAGGGAAAAGTTTCACGATAAAGAGCACTGAACCAAAAAGTTATAAATACAGAATCGCTCACCTTTTATTAAACGGAAAATTTCCCCTTGGATAATTTTGTATCGAAATGTTCAGGCCAAAGGACATTCTCGTACCTTGTTGACCGTCTTCGTCGTCCACGAAACTCCTCAACAGCGAATTGTTTCACGAACCGATGACATTCTCTCGTCTTTGTCGAGCACAGCCGTCGATGTTCAAATATTTCGGGGTGGATCCGCATGCAAACGTGCCGGGATCCCGATTCCCACTGGGTGCACCGCCACGTTTCGGTCTACGCAATCGCTTTGACCTGGTCGCAGGTGCGCAGGTTACCTGTGTGCTGGATTCCCCGCCGCTTTCCAGCTTTTATGGGCTTTCGGTGGACACCGCGACACACCGAGGACACCGGAAGTCTGTTCGCTCGGGAGCCTCCGAAAGAATTTGGTTGGATACTCGTTTATAGATCGTTATCGTGGACACGCGACTCTCTCCAGCGGTTGGTATTTAATAATACTGATATAGCGGAGGCGTATCAGTGTCTAGCATTCAAGTTAAAGCTGCGGACCTACCACCGCTAATAACGTCTGCCGGGTAATGACTTTTCATTTGTAAACAGTAACGTCCACTACGTTTTCCGACCTTGTTCGTAAAGATCCATCCGGGTGCGGAGAAAGTCCGTTCATTGAATAACGAAAAAAAATTGCTGTTCCTCGGAATCTATTTTCGTGGATGTATTAATAGCTGCACACGTTCATTGAAGTCCGCGGCGATGACGTATATACGTTGCAAAAAGACTCGCCAGAAAAATGTCTCGCGTGTCTGGCTTCGGAGGTAGGAGGTACCGCAAGGTTACTTTAATGACAAATCGATGAAACGTCCCTTTTTGCCGGAGAGCGCTACTTCCTCCTCAGAGTCGAAACAGTTTATGACCGCGTCTTCACGTGTCTCGAATTTCCTTTGCTCGCGCGATTCTAACCCTTTTCCCTTCGGGAACTCAACAGCGATTTACGCTGTGAAACGTTCTTCGTTTCTATATCTCGTCTTGCATCCCTCTTCGCTTTACGGTTGAATTTTTGTTTGTTGAAATTAAGTTGTCTTTGTTTTTTCTATGTATTTCTAGAAAAACAACACACCGGGTAGGAGAGTTCAAGAAGTACACACGGAACCAAGAAGACTTACATGAACATTTTATTTTATTGTAAGCAACACGTAACACGGATACAGAGGCTCGTGTGGTACTCAGCCAGCAGTCGATTTAATTAACATTAATCGCAAATCGCGCGTCCTTCGTCCACGAACGATACCATTTGGAACATCGAACGTCGGATGTGCCCGATACCACCGTAATTCACGGGATTCGTTTCGAACGACGCGGTTATCTTACGTACTAAATTACGCAATTTCTACATCGATATCGTCCATCGAATCGCGAGCTTCGCTTAGCGCGTTCGACTACATCTACTGTCTGACACGAGCCCGTACAGATGGCACAGAAATCGGTAACGTTGTCTAAAATTATATGGCAACTGCTATCAAGTGCAAGTTCCTCGATCCTCGAAGCCGATTCACTTTTTCTTTTTATGTTCCTTTCGCCACTTTTCCTCGTGTATCCTGAAAACGAGACAATTCCGCCGGCGAGTTTTCCGAACGTTTCGATCGAAACCCCGAATATAAAATTCGTGCTCGTGCTCGCGTTGGAACGATCGGGCGATTAAACGACGGAAAGAAGTCGAGCTCTGTTATCTCAAACCGGCCGAATTCGGGGTAGGAATCGTTCCCCGTCCGTTGATTTACGGCGAAATTCGCATGCACGTGGATCCCGGATTTTGCTTCTCGATTCGGATACCGGTAACAAGTGTCTCCGGCGAACCCTCGTTAATCGACATGAAACGTATTCGTTGTCTAATCACGCGATCGGCTAACCGCGAATCTGGGTATATCCGTCAATTAGTGCTACCAACAAGACCTGACTAGCAATATATATATCAATTTGAATTTCGAATGTTCGATTCGGACGGTGTCCCGATGTACGAGTTCCAAGCGTATGGGAAACCGTCTCTGGGAAGCATAATTACCCGAGCAACCGATCGATCATCTTTGGTACCAAAGGATCCGAAGAAATCACTTTGGAGTTCTAGTTGCTTCACGTCGAATCCAGGATACGTGTGTATATCTAGCCGACGCGACACGGAGACTCGAGACACGCAGTCGATTCCTCCCGGATCCCCAAGGAAACGGCTCGACATTTACGTGACGACGCTCCGGATGTACCTTGGGGCGTACGAAATATGTGATAATGCCAGTAATACTAATTGCTCGGATGACCTTTGCGTGATTCGTCCAGGAGACCAAGTCGGGCGCGCGTTCCTTGTACCGTTGCAGAATTTTCTGCGGCAACAACGATTTTACGAGGTATTCGAGGCGTCTATACTCCCGTCCGCCAAACGGAAACGCCGGTTACGGGCCGGGTATCGGGACCGTCGAGACCGGAAGCTGGGCCGCGACACGCTCAAGATGCACTGCGTCTTCGTCGATACTTTACAAGTCGTGGAATGTCGACACACCGCGAAACCTGGCAATATCCTCGCCGACGTAATGGACATTCGAGTCGAGTTCTCCGTTGGATACCTCGCGGCTCACGCGCGTAGTCGCATTTATCGAGCAGAATTAATTACTAGTGTAGTTTGTACCGGTACAAGTTTAGCGTCTGTCGTGCGCGGCTGCGACCTTGTCGATTGCCATTTTGGCGGACGTAGTTACCGTCGGTACAATTACGATAAAATGGTATTCATCCTGAGTCCCGAGCGGCGAACGATCACGATAATATACGAGGAACGTCTTTGCGTCCTCGGATCGCGATCGTCGAAGTACGAAGGACACGTTTCTTTTCTTTTGTTCTTTTTTTTTATCTATTTCTATTCGATGACCGACGAGTTGACGACTTCGAGGAGTTTCACACCGTGTATCCTTTCGAATTTATCATTGTTCAAGGAAGGTACGGTCAAATCGATAAGATTTTATTACAGTTCGCGTTCCATTAGCATACTCGTTCGTAATAAATACGGTTTCGTTGATCGTTCTATGATCATCACCCAACGGTGCTCGCGGCTGTTCTCGTTCCGTTTGTTCCGACACTGTGTCGTCGACACGAAATGATACAAGAAGAGAAATACGATTAAAATCACGGTAAAATAACTTCGTGCAGATTGAATTTGTGCTCGTAAAGCTAAGGTACGCGAATTCTTCGCAATTTTTTTCTGCTTTTCCCTATTTTTCTTCCCCTCCCCCCTCCCTCCTCTTGCCCTGAATTTCCTTTGCTTCTCCATGCATCAGGGTTACAGTTGTAAGGTCTAACGCGCATGATTTTTGCAGAATGGACGGCCGCCCTTTGCGTAGAAACTCTGGCCCTCGAGATTCTTCTTGCACATCTGCAACAACACACGACGGGAACGTTTAAAATATCGAGGAAGAAACTGTCGGTGGCGATACCGGAAGAACATTGTGGAGGGTAATTGACAGTTCCGTTTCTTCAACATTCTTCCAGGTTGGATCGATCGGTTTATTTCGAGAAGCGTTCTCGCACTAATTGCGTACCGTGCAGTTGAAACATTGGCTGTGGTAATTATTGTTCAGGGCCTCTACCCAGCGATCTCCAGCTTCGACGGGGAATCCACACGCGAAACACTTTGTCGTGAACAGCTCGTTCCAATCTGCGCCAACAATGGAAAGAAATGCACGTTTGCTCGTGACCTTATTTTTTTTTTTTTGTTCAAGTCAAAAGACCGAGGGAATAAGAAATTAAAAGAGTATCGAACCAACCAGCTTCACAATAGGGCAATCCCTCTTCGAGGAAGAAGGGGCTGTTACCGAAGAGCTTGCCGCAATACGAACATTTGAAGCATTCAGGGTGGAAGTGCTTTCCAATCGCGTTCAGACAATCCTGAAATAGAAGAACACTCGTGGATTACTTACATACAATATCCAGACAGATCGATGATCGTTTTATTTTTTTCAGACCAACTTACGCCTTTGATCTTGTTGTTGCATTTGTTGCAGTTCGGCGCGATGAAACGTTCGAAACAGTATTCGCAGTAAAGCTGTCCCTTCTCTTCGACGAATCCGATATCTTGAAGAGGTCGACGACATTGCGTGTTCACGCAGACGAAGTGTTCAGGACACCAAATTTGTCCCAACGCGGTGATAAACGGCCCCCTAGAGGACACGCAACGATTACTGTTATGGTCGTTTAGGAAAGCGGTTCGAAACGCGATGAAGCAGGACGAAGCACAAGAAACGACAGTTAAGGCAGAATATTGTTTCATGACCGATTGTGAAACTTGAATAGAGAAGCAACGAGTCTCTCGGAACGTGTACTTAAGTGTATATTTCCCCAGTAAGTCAACTGAATTACGAACCTTATGCACTGTTTGTCGTTTTTACAGCAGACTGGTTTTATGATGAGACCGTTCGACTTGTGATTAGTATTTTCTCCGTTAGCTGTTAACATCGTGCAAAGTAAACACTGTTAATCACGTCGGAACAAAATCATGAGTTACAGTTACACATTCAGCTTAGGTGAAAACAAAAAAAAAACGACGTATAAAATCAATATACGTATTCCAATAAGATCGTACCGTGCTTGCAAGCGATCGCCAGTACTTCTAAAAAGCAAGCAACATAGAACCACACTTGATCGGGAGACGATCTCGATCGTTTGATTGTTCAATATCTCTCCGACAGTTGGATCGTGTCTATCTAAAAGTATTCGTATGGGAAAACAATGTGACCAGAGAAAGACTCGTGGCAACAGACTGCGGGGACCAAAAGCGCACACAAGATGGGCCGCAACTGCACGAGGACTCTGAACGTGGCGATTGTCTAGAACCGCCGAATTGGCAGCGTGAACTTGGCCAGGTGAATATAACGGCAAGAGAGGACAAAAAGGACAACGTTGCATCGTAAAAACAAAAACGAAACAGAGGCAAACAAACAAAAAAAAAACAGAGCACACACCGATGAGCAACGGGCGAGAGTGTACCTGACGTAAGAGTTGCAATGGGCGCAGAGTGGCACACGTGATCCTGGTCCACTCGCCTGATTCAGTATTCCCCTTCCACGTTTCGGCGCGCTGCTGCCAGCGAACGTTCCGCTCTTCGAACCGGCACCACCGAGGCCACCGACTCCGGTACCTAGATCCGGGTGGGATGACAAATTTGGTGGGTCTACTAAACTTTGGGTATTTCTAGAGGGAGAACAGTGGACACCGTCCTGGCAGTTATTCTGGGTAACGCATCGATTCCCGGATTGACAGCGGGTGTTTATCGAACACTGACTGCCCGACTGACAGCGGGTTTCGGTGGTACAGTAACTTTGGGACTTGCAACAGTAACTTTTGGTCTCGCAACAGCTCTTCGTTGTCTGACACGTGTCTGGCTGTGTCTGACATTGAGCCTGGGGCTTGTACAATTGAACGGTGGGGACCTTGTTGCCAGTTTTGGCAGTCAGTCGCGCGAGCTGCCCACTCAGGTTAGTGCGAGGCTTGCTGATTGGTTCGAAGGAGTTTCTCTGGGGGCAGGATGGAGGGGCTGGATCGTCGTACGGGAAAGGAATCTGAGGGAACGGAAGCTTCGTCTTCGATGGAGGTAGGCCAGGCTTGGTGCACGGTGCTATGCAGACGGAGCCATCCTCGCAGGGTGCCACACAGACACCAGAATCAGGACACTTTGGAATCTCAAAGTCGCAGGCGGATTCGCGACCGCATTGTCCCGAGGGTTGTCCACAGGCGCCAGTCTTCATGCCGAAACAGGGAGAGACGCATACACCGGAGCGATCGGAGGTAGGTACCACGCAGATTCCTGACTTCTGACAGCAGGTATTTGGTCCCTCGCAAGGTACCACCACTACGCCTGCCTTGGTACCTTGATCCGAATGAGCTTTGCAGGGTAACACAGTTAACCCAGTATCTGGACACGACTTCGATACAGGTGGAGGTCCATAGCTGACGTGACGCACTTCCGTCGAGCTGCTGTAAATCGGTTGCGCGGAGCTGGTCTCAGTCTTCGAGACCAGGGGACAAGATAGTGAAGGTTTAGATGTGCTCGTTTTGCTGATCGCGCAGATACTCTTCGGTGATTTCTCTTGGGGCTCCGGTAAAGGCCTCGGCGGAGCTCTTCTTTCGCACCTTTCGAAGTCTTCGACGACTTCGAGCGATCGTTTCACCAACGACTGTTTTTGTTCGCTCGTTTCTTCGCTGGTCATGTATCGTTTCTCCTGGAACTGGGCGTGAACCGCGTTCGTTGGTCCTCGGTCCGAGTCGTCGGTCTGTTTCTCGTCGTTCTTCTTTGTAGGGAAGTGCACGGCATTTCGTCTGGGTGGAGCATCTTCCCTGATTCTAGGAGCCTGAGCTTTCACGTAGCAAGAAGGAGGCGATGGTGGCCCATGGGCGGGAGACTTGGATCTTCCTGGGGTCGGTGTTGGAGTTCTGCTACTCGGTGTGTAAGTGTGACTTTCTACAGCACCCTTTCTCATGGCTACCAGATTTTTCTGATAACACGGTATGGTATCCGGTTTCTTCAGGGACGCTGTTATGCATTTGCTGCTCGGTGTTTGCGGTCGAGATCTGATCGGCGACACCGAAGTGTCTCTCAAACGATAATCGGGAGGTGGAGTTGGCAACGGTCGAGGGGTGCATGGTTTAGGGGATGGTGGTGGTCGAGTGTCCCTCTTGCCTTCGCCGTAAAGTATGTCAGCTGGCGGACAGTAACTGCCTCTGTCACCTTGAAGCATGGGTGTTTGGGAACGACTCGCAATTTTCTGGTCGTCAGGTCCGATCTCTCTGCTAAGGGGAGTATAAGGACGTTCGGGGGCGATCATTAACGCTTGCTGGAACGGCGAGATCGGTCGAATATCTTCCTTTGGTGGCGGTTTCGGTTTACACCTGTGGTCCAAGTATATAGTCTCTTCTGTGTACACTTCTTTCACGCTGGAGGATGTGCTGAGAGGCGTAAATGGTCGATCTGGCGCGGTGGTAAGGGCGTTCACCATTTCCGACTTCCACTCCTTGGGCGTGGAGTTTTGAAGCGCGGAATGGGGTATCGGTTTCGGGCCGGTATCGGTTTGCTTCATGAATTGAACGTGTTTCTTGTTGCTCTCCATGATTTCCTGCGCCGGGGGATACTTGGAGCACACGCGCCGCTCTCTGGGCGCTTGCTGGTCTCTCAAACTCTGGTGGACTTCTACCTGCTCCCGTAAGCTCTTCCTACGTTCGTCTTCGATGCCCAGCTTTCTGACGCGTTCTTGAACCAGAACTTCTTCGGTGATCTCTTCGTAGGTTTCCTTGATGAGCTTCTTGCGACCTGGAGTGTCGCTCTCTTCTTCCGTGACCTTCTCCTCGCGGACAACCGTTCTTCCCAATGGCTGTTCCCGTATTTCTTCGACTACCTCTTCCTCGAAGGTCACGTGTTTGCTGTTTTGTTCTTCCTCCTCTTGCTCCTCTTCGCGTCTTCTTCTTCTTTGTTCCTCTTCCTCTCGTTTCTTCCTCTCTTCCTCTTCCTGCTTTCTCCTTTCCTCTTCTTCCTCCTCTTTCTTTCTCTCCTCCTCTTCCTGCTTAGCTTTCTCCAACATCTGCGTGACGTCCACCGCTGTGGTGACAACTTCGGCAGACTCGACGACCGTCTTTTCCTCCGACGATTCCGTCACTTCTCTGTCGATATGCTTCGTCGTTTTCCTGGTGTAGTTTTCCTCCGATTCCTCGATCATGGGAGTGCATGGTCGCGCGGGGGATGGAATCTTCTCGATGGTCTTCTCGAATGTCATCGTCTTCTTCACGTGCATCCCGTCGACGTCTTCCTCCGAGGTCTCGGTGATGAAGTCGTGTTCCCCTCCGATACCTTTCTCGTCGCTGTCCTCCTCTGCGATCTCGTCAGCGGGTCTCAGGTCGGTGACCTCTTTGTCGATCTCCGTAAACTCTTCCTTCTCCTCTTGTTTCACTGCGTGCTGAGTCGGTAGTGGTGGTTTCTCACAAACTGTAGTCTGTTCGCGACGACAGACCATCGACGAGTACGAACGGTGTTCTTCGCGGACCGGTTGGTTCCTCTCGCATATTCGTTCCCGTTGACAGATCTCTTTCTGATGGAACTTCTTGCAGACTTTAGGCGCCTCCGTACCCCCGTAAGTTTGCTCGTAGAGATTATTGCCTGTCGTCACGGTGGCTGTCCACGGTTTCGGTATAGGCTGCACGATCCTCGTGGGCGTCAACGATCTCCTGACGCTGTCGGTCGAGCTGGGCCTCGAGGTTATCTCGCTTCTCGACTGTCTATCGCTGGTCTCCACCAGCTCGACCTTCCTGTACATGGGCCCGGGACAACTGACTCGATCCATTGGATCGTCGTCGTAACGACCGCAGTATCTGGTGACTCTTTCCACCTCGCGGTCCGTACTCTCGGCCCTCTTCTTCGTCAGGGCCCGTTCGCAGGCCTCGATGCAGGCCTTCTTCTCTTTCACAGCCTGTTGGCCTCGTCTGTCGAGGGTGGGATTCGGATCGATGTACAAGGGACTGGCGGTGGGATAAGTGACCTCCTCGATCGGTTTCGCTGGCGGCCAGGCGAGGCTTTTCGATTTCACTGAACTAGGACGGCACTCGGTTTTCGTTTCCTCGACGTGCTCGTAATAATAGGATTTTTCGTAGGTTTCCGTCGAGTCTTCTGTGACGACGACGTTCCGTGGGATCGTTCCGAGGAGAAGGATTCAGGAGGATCGAGTTGGCGTAAGGGATATACGATCGAAAGCGGGCGAACATACAACAGATTGTACCAACGAATACAGAAAACATATTGTAAGGCGTGCGTTCGACAACGGTAGACGATAGGTTGGGTAGAAAGAGGTGTGTTAGAAAGAACGAAAAAAAAACAAAGAAATCAGCGGTGAGTAAGAAGCACATTGAACGGCTCGTGCCCGCGATCCTTCGCGTCTGATGATCGGTTCAATCGAAACCCGTTCAACGCATCGGTCGCGTCGTACGAACGGATCTTTCCGAACAGACGACCTGGTCGCGGGCACGTCCAGGATGCTAAATAAAAAGAAGCGCAACTTAAATGCAAAAGGCAGCTATTAATTATAGCTAGCGGCACTAAAGGTAAGCGTTCCCATGATGATGGAACTATGACTGAATGAAAAAGAAGAAAAAAAAAAAAGAAAAAAAGTACAAGTAGAAGCTAAAGCTCTTGTGGTTGATTGTCGTTAATCAACAGGTCGACTAAGCGTTACGAGTGAGCAGTCGCACTTCTAGAAATGATTTGGCACTCGAGCGCTACGTTGGCTGGAAAAACAATGTACGAGTTCGAGAAACGAACCGTAACATTCGGACCATTGTAAAAAAAGGGGGAGGGGGCACGAGTTCCGAGTTCCCCCTGGAAAGCTTCGATGCGAAAAAAGCCGGAAAACAACATTGTTAAACAACGGTTCACGATACTTCGGAGGATTTTGAAGACGTGTGCGCGTGTATGTGTGTGACATGAACTTGGAGAAAAGGTAAGAACATGTATCGAGCGAAGAGCTTGGCTCGGCTTGACTGTCGCTTTATTTCGTAATTTCACTTAAATCTCTCAACACTTTTTCGAGGAAACACTTGTTGCGATCACAATTCACGACGTTCTCGATCCCGAAACTCGTGATTCGTTTCGCGAATTTTGTTACAAGTCGCGGCTACGATTATTCGAATACATAATTTCGGAACTGTCAAGAATCGTTTGATCGTAATGAACAATAACGACCGAATCACGACGTTCGAGATTGCAAAAGGGAGATCGTGAACGTGTCGAATATAATAATTATCAATAATAAATAGAATCGGATCGTTCTCGATCCGGCTGTCAGCACAAGGACGACGACGGCGCAGTTGAGAGCTACCGATTCATGCGAATGTGAGGGAGAAGGGTCTGGGTTTCGGGTTGAAAGATGGACCGGCTGAAAAAAGATAAGAAAAGAAAAAATTATGTCCAGGAAAGGCTATATGCTTTTAATCGATGCACGAGAGTTCGATTCCCAATTTCGATAGCCGCTCTTTCGTGAGTGATATGAAACAAAAATATTTAGAAAAAAAAAACGAAGAAGAAAAAGAATGATGAAGAGCAAAATACAAATACGTGAATAACGTTTAACGAAAAGCTATTTCCGTCGATGCAGACTCGAGTTCGTTTATTCGCAATTCAGGTCTCGCGGATTCAATCGTCCCAGTTTCGTTTCGATCAGTCCGCAACGTTAGTTCCACACGTCCATAGTATTAACTAGCTTCGAAATGCTTCCACCCCCCCACCCCCGCCCGCCCTGATCAAGTTCGATCGTTAATCGAGATCATGAATGAGATTGTATGCACGATGAAACGCGAGTCGCAGCTCTCAGAACCCGCCGTCGACGTCGCGGGAACGACGACCGGATGAAAGGCAAGTTCGAAAAAGAGAGCTTGCAAACGAGAAACGGAACCGTGGTGGCGTGAAATGTTCGGTTTCGCGCGCTCGTCGTGAGGGATCGTCCACGTTCGATGATCTATCGATCGTCGCGGGTGCTCTCGCGTGCCCGACATCGGGACAAAGAATGAGATCAATGAAGAAAGGGGGGCTATGCGAACAGAAGAAAGAAAAAAAGTATGCGAGGACGCAAGCCAAATGGGGCGAGTATTAGCCAAAGCTCGAAACTCGGTCAGCAGGCTCGAATCTATTCGCCATACCTCTGAAGGGCGTGCTTTTTGGCTTTGGCAGGACGGAGAAGAGACCTATTTGCAACAATCGAAGAGCAAATGTGAGGCCAAGGATAATAGGCGGGCTCTACTCGCCCGTTTAGGATTACAACGATCGACCAGAAAGATCGTTCCGTCCAGATACGAACGAGAAAGCCGTGCGCTTGTCATCGGTTTAACTTATAAGAACGACGATTTCCGGTTTTGTTTCCTGATAACGTTCCCGTCTCGAGACACACCGCTTGGCGTGCCTGTCGTAATTATTCACGGTATGCTCGCGTCGCGGGAATTTCGTGCACGTAAGCAGAATCGAGATAGACACAAGTGTATGTATGTATGTACTTTGGAATCGTAGTATGCGACGAGTAGTATCTTGAACAAGATTTACCCGTGCAACCGAGAACCACGACTCTTTCCTTTCGAGTCTATAGAAATTCATCTGGCGTTCGTGATATATCTCAGTCGTGTGCGTACGAAACGGGTTAACGAGGTTACGTAACACGTTATCGGAATTACGTAAGTCGTCAATGGAGGAGACGGTTTTTCTTCCCCTCCTGCGTGTCACACGAAGATAGAAATTCGCTATTTCCTCGACGATTCCACCGGCAAGTTGTGTCGCGATTAATCATGAATGGGAAACACTTACCAGTCACGGTCTGACTCTGCGGTCGCGGCAGAGTGCTATTTCCTGTGTTCACTAGCGGCGGCGACGACAGATTCGATGATAGATTGCTCGATCCCCCGAACGGCTTGGGACCAATTAGGTTGTTGGACGCTGGCGCCTGTATGGGGTACAGAATACTTGGTTACACGGTGTGTTCTCGATTTCGGCACGGACGCCTGAATGTAACAAAACGATCGAAGAAAGAACAAATTCGCATTCTGACAGAAAGGAAAAAAAAAAAAGAAAAAGAAACACAAACGCGACGTCGTTAGATGCGGTTGTATTAGTGAGGCGGTTCTGACGAAACAACACGACAATTGCGATGCACAACGCTACTGATCTAGTGAACTAGCTAAATTAGTTTGAAAAAGAAAAGAAAAAACAAACGAAGAAACTAAGTCATTCTCTTTTTTTATCCGCTGCCTTGACACCACATTGCATCGATGCAGAGATTCGTTCGTGTCGCGTGCACTTGTACACCTTTTTCGAATAACGTACAACTTTGAAAGATATAGAATTCAGGGGAGATCGGGATACGCCACGCACTGAATCGCCGGGTAAAAAAATCGGTCACGGATCACCCACGAGGGGAATGGTTCAAGTATGCAGAAATTCTCTCGTAATCCATCGCGGTCTCAGGAAATCCCGACGGTGCTCCCGTGCTTGGACTTGTCGAAATTAGACGTACTTCTCTGGTGAACATATCTGGTGTTCAAAGCAGCGGCACCGCGGTCTGCGTGATTTTCATCGGATCGCTAAGGACGTACCTTACGAAGTGTAAGGTTTCGAGTCGCGAGACGCTTAAGACGAGCCGCGTTGGGACATTACCTGGACTGATCGGAAACTGGGTGGATCGACGGGCGATGTGCCAAGGCGGGTGGGCTGCAATGCATAAAACGACAGAACGATGTCACGTGGCGGTGGCAATTAAAAAAAGGGGGGGAGAGATTCGGGGATATAGCTAATGGCAACACGCACACTCGTGATCGCGCCAGGCTAATTAGTCACCGCGTCGAAATAGATGCCGTCAACGGTAAATGATCATGATTGGCAGGTGATAGGACCGATATTGCGGCGAGTCGACGAGGAGGAAGTTCGCGAATATAGAAGGACGATCAGGTCGAATATCATAACGATGACTCCGATCGCTATTGTCAATAAATGTTCTCTATCTATCCTCCTCGACTTTCTTCTAGGTTCCTGCATCTTTCTCTGTTTAAAATCCGCGTTTTCATTTCGGTACGCGTGTCCCCGTTCGGTCTGATTCATCGTGTATCTTTGACAATGTTTGACTCATTGTTTTTTTATGTAATCCGATTTGACTCTAGACGATCCAATGCCGTGGATCTATCGAACCGCCAAGGGGGTCATTCGGACAATATATGTATATTCGAATTCGGAGGATCCGTGATTTCAACTATTTTGCCAACCTCTGTGCAACCCGTCTGTATGGTGATAGTGCTCGTGAACGTTTTCGATTCCCAGTGGCACTCGCCGTTCGTGATGCATCCGTTCCTATTCGGGGACGATACTTGTAGATTCGGGGATCCGTAATCGGGACTCGAACGATTGCAAGCCTGGAAAAGCGATTAGTGCAAAAGCAAAGGCCACACACGCACACACGCACACAGTCGCGCGTTAAAATTCGTAGTCATTTTCGGTCCGTTTCAAGTAGTAAATAACAATCGAATGCGACATTCGAAGAAAGAACAAGACGTTCTACTTGCGTGTAAATGAAAAAAAAAAAAATGAACATCGAAGAAGATTGTTTGCAAATAACATAGCGGTTACAAAAACATCGACAACATACTTTTCGAAGCTCGTGTATTGCAACAAAATTTTCCGACAAGATGCGCATCTCAGCCCTTTATTGAAGCGATCGAATGGGTGAATTTAATGTGACGAGCGAGTGCAAAGCAACACTATGTGCAAAATACTGTATGCGATAGAAGAAAATCTCGTTGGGAATACTTACAGAGAACGGTAGAGGCGAGGATGCGTGGTTACTCAGGGGTGGAGACAGCGGTGCATTCGCTAGCGCAGCGGAAATGGTGCTGGCCGGGGCCTTTCCGCCTCTGTAAATTTAATTGCGTTTTTATCTAAATTTGTCACGCATTCTTCTCACGGCTCCTTATGCTGTTCGCATTCCTTTGAATTTCCGGTAAGTTCCTCGTTGCTAATTTAAAACGTTTACGCTTCCACGGTGTTACGTTTGTATTTTGTGTTAAATCCATCGTGATCACGAACGATTATTATTTCAGGCGTAGGAGTAATAAATTGCGGATTACTTACGGCGGTACGGTGATTGGAACCATGCCAGCAGGTGCGTTTTGCCTGGCGACCAGTTTCGCGTGAATGTCGCAGTACAGTTTGTTATTGATGTTGTAGTAACCGACGTTCTTCAGGGAAGTGCCGCAGGTGGAACATTTGAAGCATTCCACGTGAAGATTCTTCTCCTTGATCCTGACGAACACGCCCCTGTGGAACAGGTTGATCGTTTGAGGTTACGCCCAATTACATCCGAGATATTCGTATGGTTTCAATAAGTGCAGAGTGCTTTGTTGTCGGATGTGCCACGAGTTTTTGATCTGAATATTCGGAGTAAGAAAATGTGGAAACTCGTCACCTCGACGATGGAGGCCGAAAACACAAAATTGGTGCTCGTAGGCGGATGTGGTATGAAGAGCAACGTGAAATGTGATAGAAATGTAAAACCTTGTGATATGAGTATCTGAATAGGCTCAAAGTACAATTGTATATTGTTCAAGTGAATCGTTACTCGACAAAAACTCGATGGCGAGGCAGGTAGGATACGTGTTTCTCGCGTGAAAAAAGTGCTCTTTACGACAAAAAAAAAAAAGATATAGGAAAAACGGAGCAAAAGGTGTCTACAAAAGAGTATCCACAAAAATAGTACAAAAAGCGTAACATCGACATCAAAAAACAATAATAATATTCAAAAACAGAAAGAAAAAAATCACAACATCGAAAGCTTGTTCATCGTTTGCTCCGGTAATCGCATACCGGAACGATACGACAATTACACTGAAATGCTAAAAAGATGCGATAAGGGTCGAATAATGAAGAGACTTCCCGTGTTGATGAAGCGAGAGAAGCTATTACGATGGCGAATTATAATGAAAATCGAAATGGTGGGCTGTCCTTTACTGAAGAAGCGATACCAACGATAGAGGCGAGACAGAAACAGAGAGAAAGAAAGAGAGAGTGGGTGTTTGTGCTTTGACTCAAACAGAGCGGGAAAAACGTGCATGTGTAATAAAAAAAAAAACAACATCAAAATTTCGCATTGTCGATCGATTACACGTCGATCGTGACTGACATTCAAGCTCGACTCGGTTCAGGTCGATGAACGTTCGTTCGATGGAGGGTATAATATGCGAAGGGGTGCACGTTTTCGTCTTGATCAAAGCGTTCGAGAGATGATATATATACATATATATATACCAGCGTACGACAATCGAGCAGTCTAGCCGGCCACGATTTCACGTGCATTATGTTTCTTTCGTTTTGGGGAACAAGGCTCGCGATTCGCGAGCAAACGTTGCCCGTCGAGAGATCAACCGACAACATTAATACACACACGTTGCACGAATCCAAGCGTGCCTGTGTATAATCTCGAAGTCGCGAGCTCGTTCCCACCCACGCGTCGCATTACACATTTCTTTTTCTACGTATGTATGTATACATATGAGACAGTTCATAGAAGCGGCGTATCGTCGACAAGCTACAGAGAATTCCGATCCATCTCGACCGGGATTGTGCAAGGGGGGGGGGGGGGTTGGGGGGAAAAAAAAGAAGAGGATGATGATTGTCACGTGAATAGTTACACGATCACTCGGTCGCAGTTGCTACAACGGACGATCGACGTGCCCGAAGAGGGGGAGGAGGACGACGACGACTCCTGTCGTTGCGGCGGACGTTTCCACGAATTTTCATTGGAATTGAAGACCGGACCATTGCCGTGGAGTGCATGAAATAGAGGCGTGGGTGATCTCGGCGAGGTGGCCCTTCCGCCAACGGCGTGGCTCACCGATGAGTAAAACTCTGTTCTCGGATGAACTACGACATGGAAGTAGAGAAAACCGCTCTGTGACTCGACTAGAACACGACTGGGAAGCCTGTTTAATGACCGTGAGCAACGAGCTTATCCCCCTGCGGGAACGGTCTCTTCGCGGATCTTCAATTCGAATCGAATTCTTCTGGTTGCGTCTGTTTCGTATCTGTGGAATCATTTAGAATCTTTCCAGGAGGAAGGATTCGACGGAAAATTGAAAATCCGCGAACAAGCGAGCGTCTCGCCTTCTCTCTTCGTCGAAATGTAATACAATTCATCGTGTTCCTATTTTTCCTCTCTCGTTCGACGTGTGTGTGTCTTCGGATCGCTGAAAGAAAGATAGTAACGGCCGAGAGCGCGATAAGTCTCGGCGCGTCAACTTACACGATGAGCCTCTCGCATTCGGCACAAATATTCTGTCCGGGTGGTAGGCTCGATTGCGGCGTTGATGGCTGTTGTTGCTGTTGCTGTTGTTGTTGTTGTTGTGGCGGCTGGTATTGCTGTTGCTGTTTGGTTTCCGGCGCGGAGACCGGCCTCAGTCCTGCCAGGGCCGGCGAGGACGGCGTAATCACGCCGCTTTGTGCAGTGGGCTCCGCTATTTCGCAAAGAAGTTATCGTACCGGCATGCACCAGCGGCTGACAGTTCTCGGGCCAGCCGATCCACTTGAAAAAATCACTGGAGAGCGATCCTCTATTGCCCCGTTATAATCGCATTATTCGTTTCACGCTTCGCGATCACGAACCGTTAGCTTTCTCATCCTCCTTGTTAAATTTATAGGCGTATAGCGTTGTTTCGCGTGAGCCAGAAAATATCTCTATTAAAAAAAACTTCCGACAAAAGATGTTTCTTGTGTATGTACATCGAATTAATGAAAACTCTCCAGTGATCTTTGAGCTACATTTGTACTAGACATTGGCTATTCGTTACCAAAGTATTAATACAACCGGAAGATTCTCGATATATATATATATATATATATATATATATTCGAGGCGTTTCGTTAAGTGTTAACGGTTGGCTACTAACCAGGCTCCGGTGTCTTTGGTTCTTTATCCGCCTCCTGGACCATCTTGAATACTTCGCTGTTCTCGGCGTTATAGTTCTTCTCGTTCTTTTTGAAGTTCACCCTGCAAACGGAACAGCACCGTGTCAGTGTTATACGTAATATAAATAGTTTACTGGACGATTGAAATATCCAAGACTCTTACCCAAGAACACCTCCAGCCAGGACTTCCGCCTGCGCGGACAATGTCTCCGCGATGGTCTCCTCGCTGTAGATTCCTACCGGGCTGTTGTACTGTTTGTTCACGATCGACTTGATTGGACCGTCGCCCGTTCCATTAAGCTGCAATGCACGCGCGAAATCGTTTAACATCGTCGCATTATTTTCCAGAAAATTTTGGGACGAGGCTCGAAGGATTTCCTCGATTTCCACGAGGCTAATTGACACTAACGAATGGTTTTGGACTGAAGTTGTGGCCGCTTCCGATGTGCGATCCATCCTGTTTCTTGGCTGCCAAGGATGTCTTCGTGACTGGAGTAATGTTACCCATCGAGGTGGGCGACGGCGACGGAAGGGTGGAGCTCAGAGGCGACACGTGCGGCTTCCATGCGCCTCCACCTCTGTCGGACGCGATCGTAAGTTAAATTTAATACGAGTCAACAATATCGTTCTCGTTGATATCGCGAAGGTAAAGCCGCAGAGAACGTGATAGCAAAAACGAGAGAGAAAGAATGTTAAGACTGCGGCCTCGTTGTATACCTCTGTATGGTCATCTCGAAATTGTTGCCGCCTCTGACAATAACATCCTGCGCGTCCTTGTGCCTCAGGTTGTATACTTCGGTGCTGTTCACCCTGATAACTGAATCGCCGGCCTTCAGGCCTGCTGCTTCCGCCGGCGAGCCGCTGTTAACCTGTAATATGCAATATTTGCTTAGCGATCGTGGTGAAAATCTTATTGTTATTGGTACCACCGCGAAAACAAATTGCCGATTGATCAATAAGGCTCTCTAATCTTCTTCGCTTCGCGTTTCAGAGCTCAACAAGGGGAGGATTTCATTGGACAACATTCGGCAGCAAAGACGTTCGGATATACGAGGTTCTAATAGGTTTCGAAACCGTCATCGATGCACGTCTATTTTTACGAGATACGAGGTTCGACCAGAAGACCCGTCTCCTATCCAGGGTCCAGGATTCTCGGCCACTATATTTAAGTGAGCGCGGCTCGTTACACCTCGGATGTTGGATACTGTGCATCCATTCACGCGAGCACGGTCCAAAAGAGAGAGAAAAAAAGAGGGAACCATAGGGAAGCCTGATCAAGGCCCGAGGGAACGGTTTTTGCTCGCTAGAAAAAAATCCTCGGTGTTTATTCTTCACGATTAGTCGATCGCACACGAAGCTCCTGCGGCCGATCGATTACCCTTTCTGGCGGTGCACGAGCAGTATATAAAATTTTCAGATCGATCGCGGCGAATTAATCACCGGGATCCGACCCCGCGAAAGTGCTTCGTCTATAGAACGAGACGCGGGCAACCGTTCCAGAACGCGACGCTGCCAATCGTCGTTACTTATGCATCGGCCGCCGTTTTATCTTTCCTCGCCTTATTCAACCGCGAACCAGCCGCCGCGCGGCAATTAAGAAAACGGATTACCTCGCGTGATCAATGAGTCACTTTAAATCATCGTAATTTATCGCGGTTACAACCACGACGCGGAATCTTATCGCCGTGATTTTCCATCGGGTTAATTACGCTATTAATAAATATATAGGTATTCGGTGAACGTCGCGAGATCGATCGACGTTCATGGATCGTACACCTTTAACTCGATTCTCCGCGAGGACTCAGCGTAAGGGGTTCACCAGCGGGGCAATCGATACGGAGCCAGGCGGAAGGAAAAATAATACGTAAAACGCAAACTCATTAAGAACCACCCGCGGCTAGATTCTACCGGCTTATCCTTCGTTTTCTTCGACGTTCCGGGGGGATTCGGAAATAATTAATAGATCCACGATCGAGCCAACCTCGGTTTCCTTTTACAAATACGTCGGGTGATTTATTGTCGGTTATTTTTATTGAGGGATTTCTATGACACGGAACGAATGCCTCCAACGCTCTATGTACTACACACGACGTGTAGCGGAAGGGGTGGGCTCCGAATCAGTTTTTTTTTGCTCCAACGGGTAAACAGAATTTAGATCGATACTCGAAGGGACACGTAGAGGCGACATCACTCGCTGAGCCGGTGTCCAAGGTGTTTCTATTTATTAACGTCTGGTCTTTCCCCTCTGGACACAAGCTCTCGCGTCAGAGCGCCGCGAGCGAAATCAGGCCACAGGGTGAGTCGTACGTTCGTTCGATTCGCGCGTCTGCCTCCAGAAATAGGAACCGCGAAATTGCGTCATCGTTGTTGCCGTAATAGTTGGATACGTTTGCCGCCCGCGTTATCATCAACAACGACGGCATTCAGGGCCGGAAGAACGACTACGTATCGTTGGTCTCTTTCACGAAGTAATGTAACTAAACACCCAATATTGGAACGTCTCGTCTCATTTTTAAGGTGAACTTCTTGCATTTCGTTGGAATAACAGAAGTCGATTCGAATCGATTCTCCGTTTTGTGGAATCCGATACCACCGTTTCGTGGGGATGCGTCGAGGCGAGCAAAGAATCTCCACCGACCGGCCCGTCCTCTGGCTGGTCCCTAGGTCCAGGCGACCACGTAGGACGTGGACGTAAGTCAGGGTTAAGCACGGTGGGCACCGTGAAAGCCTGCCTCTAAAAATAGTCCCGGACCGGTCTAAAAATAGGCACCGAACACGTACACGCCGGTTATTCGTACGTACACCTCGGTGGACGCCAAACCGAGAGGTAGAATGTGCACCAAGGTGCACGGAGATAGTCTTATACGTATGACATATTGGGCCGCGGCCGTTTTCATTCTACGAGACACGGACGCTCTCTGCTATCTCTTTCTCCCTTTCTTTCTCTCTCTCTCTCCCTTTCACACACTCTTGCCACCGCGTGATCCGCGATGAATGAACAAGTACGCGCGTACTCGTCGACGTACGTGTTCTCCGAGCGTAGCACGGTCCTCCGGTTCGGCGCATGCTTCGTGTAATAATAGCGCCCGACGATTTTGGAATAAACCTTCTGGCCAGTTCACGCGGCTAATGAAGCGTGTCTCGGGTTCGGAATTAACCACGGATAAGAACGACGTTCCTCTGGAAACCAGAAATTCTTCCTTGAATCCTTACACCTAGGAGATTGTTCGTCAAACGTGTTTAAAAGCTTTGGTAGTTGTGAATCGTATCATTTGGTAATTGTAAATTCATTGAGATTTTGGAAGGTGAACGTGAGAAATATGCGAGTATACAGCCACCTCAGGTAGCTGGATAGACGACAGTGTACATGCCTATATTAATAATGACGCATCTAAAAATACACACCCGAAATATGTGTGACGCGATGCATGTAGATGCACTTGAATGCAGTCGAAGCGAGAGGGAGAATACGCCAAGGTGTACGAGGTACGCATTCCAATGGGCGGGTTATCAGAGACGGATCCATCCCACCTTCCACGCTGGAATGCATCTCTGGGTCTTTTTTCTTTTTCTCACTTTGAGGGCTTAAGGCTCGTTCATACGTGCGATATAGTCACGAAAACCCCTGTGGACCAGCGCGGGGCGAACCGGGGGCCTCGGTCAGTGACACCGGTTTTAATCGGACCGAATGAAAGGGAACGCGTTCGAAAGAAATAAGTCACCGATACTTTCGCGTCTCTTCGGGCTCCCTCCCTATTTCACCATCGAGTCCCACTCTCCCCGCGTCTGTCGTTATATATGATTAATCGGCCTGGTAAACCGGTGGAATTGCAGAAGTAGAAAGGTCGAGAGGAATAGATGGATCTACAAGGTACTTAACTACTCCAAAATACGCGAAACATCGGATCGCGTATTTGTGGAGATTAGCGGGACTCGTGAGAAATATTTTTAGAGTTTAGAATGCGAGCATGGAACTTGAAGGAAATCTGTCGTATTCGAGAATCGCCACGTGAGAATCTCGAGGTCCTACGAGCAGGCCACCGCGTTCGTCGAATTCTAATTCAAAGCGGACTCGAACGATCCTCAGAATCTTTGGATTTCCTGTCAACCCGTTTTATCGGCTCCGTATTTGCCGATCCTATAGATTTCGGGGCGATGGATCTCCCACGCATTAGCGGATACTCGCGGCAGTGCTCCAATTATATTCCCGCGATTCGGTGGCCGCGAACGCCGCGGTGCAAAGTCAACGGTGGCCTTTGTTGTCCTAAGGTGGAGCCGAAGAAATAGACAGTGACGTCAGGTCGAAATTATTGGACTACAGTTCGACCTGGCCTTATCATATTCAAACAAACTGCACGTTGCTTTTCGCACTCGCGAGGATGTAACGACATACATGCACGCCCGTGCATGTAGATCGTGTGTAGACGAGTCGTAAACCTCCATCTACGGAAAGCTGAATACCGATGACGTCGACGCCTTCGAGGAGTCCAGAGGTTGGACAATTTTTCGCATCGCGAAACGCATGGATTCCGATCGACCTGACGTTCCCGCGGCCCGATCTCTCGAACGTCGCGAGTGTAAATGCAACCTGAAGTGACGGTTACGATGGGGAGGCGCCTCTGGTTGCAACGACATTGCGAATTCGACGGAAGTGGGACACGGTTTTTCTCGGAACGGTGTAGACAAGACCATCCGTTTCGCGGTTGGGACCAGGAAACTGGAGGGGGTCAACGAAACCATGAGAACAGTTTCGATTCTCGGAGGTGCGCGTGATTAGGCCCGATGACACATTCGGCCCGGAAGCGCCCAAGAGGCTCGCCACAAAAGAGTCCTTGTACCAAGAGCCAGTAGGCAAAGAATCGAGACGCGATCTTCAACTCGGACTGGTCGATGACGCGGTGCGAACGCTGGGAATGAGCTCACCTCGCTTCTTCGTCAGCTGATAAAGAAACTGATGGGTTAGCGCGGTCATAACGATGTCGATTAGAGTTATCGCGGCACCGTCGTCGTTTATTTTTTTATTCGTCCTCCGGGGCTCTCTTCTAACTAGTGGTTTTGCCACGGACGAAATATAAGAATAGACCTAACATCTTATGGGACTTGGTGTCCCACGAAAATCACGCTGGTCGAGCGCACCTCTACATGAAAGATTCCGATATCAGGAATTATGTTCCACACCTTGATAACGCAGAGCACCCACACACCCGTGACTAGCAAGAAATGGAATACTGAAATGGTCCTGACGCCCCCGAAGCATAAGACAGAAAATTACATTGCATGTTGGGTCTATTCTTATATCTCGTCTGTGGTATTGCTGAAGTTTCATAGTCGAAACAAAAGTGTTTCAAGGTGTATCGTCGTGACATCGATAGTTTTTATATTCGTGAAATCACGAGAGGATATTACGGAATTCTCGCCGTGAATGTCCTCTGTCTGATAATGTCGTAATCGCGAGCCGATTACGAGATGTGACGTGTGGGGGTGTCGTGTTACCCACGAATTCACGAGCCGCTACTCTAGTCGAACGGGCAAACATACGGTGGAAGACTGATTTCTGGTCTGACTTTTGGCAAATTTCCCACAACCGGCCTCCCACTGTGGTCCCGCTTCATTCCCGAAATCGAATCGGCATTTACGATGGCGCTCCTAAATCTTCGACTTCGTCATCGAGATACAATTTCACTCCGCCTTGTCTGGCTTTTCTCGATCGTTTCCCGCTGACAACGCGAAAGAAACACGGGATAACAGAGCCGTCACGGAGAATATTCGGTTTCTCCAAAACAATCCACGGAAAAATGGAACAGTCTCTGGAGCATTGTAATCATATTACAAAATAATTGTAAGCAGAACCGAACGACTGATTCGTAGTGATCCTGTAACAGTTCATCAATTAATGTTGTTTACAATTATTATAATTTCTTTTGCTTGTGTTCACAGAATCTTGTGGATTTCGAGCATCTTCTGCGTCCATTCGAGAGCGCGAAAAGAAATTTCGTCGATGGAGCCGAGACGACGACGACGACGACGACGACTATGATGACGAATCGGGACGAAGGGGCGGGACTCCGGAGGAATAATCGTGTAAAATAAAAAGAACGAGGCATGGCGTCGTGGATAACAGTAAAAAAAACGGGTAGTCGGGGAGGACGCGGTGAGAAATAAAAGCGATATTTTTATATCCACGGGTGTAAGCTCGTCGGTGGCGTCCGCCACCGGGCCTCGGCCTCTATTAATATCCACGGGCCGGGCTTCCTTTCAGCCTCCGCAGCAATTCTCTTTGCACCGGCGAACCAACGATCAGCTACCGGAAAGACGGGCTACCAATTGGACAAAAGAATTCAACTTCCGTGAACCATCGAGAGTTCTGAAATCGTGAACACCTTGAATCCGTCAAGTATCAAAGCGTCCCTTTTCGAATAACAATTAAAATTATTTTTATCGAGAATGTTTTTAACAAATATTTGCAGAGAAGGCAGATGGTAATTTTATAATTTCGAAACTTTCGGTTGAAAAAGCTGGGAGACCAAAGCGTCGAACATCTTTATCGCCGAGTCGTCGTCGCGTATGTTCGCGAATGCACACGCCGCCTGGCCTTGACTGCATTTGCATTTGCGCGCAAAAAGAAAAAAAGTGTATCGCGAACGAGTTTCGTTGCCTTCCAACCGGACAGTTCAAACAATTGAACTGGTATGAGTCGGTGAAAAAATTCCTCCGTGAATCGGTCGAAGCGTGGCCGGACTCTAAAGGGGGATAGAGAAAGAGAGATAGAGAGGGAGAGAGAGTGGGCTCGAACCGATTAAGAATCGTCGTATCGACGCCGTTTCACGTCGACGCGACGGGCCAAACGCATTGTCGTACCGTGTGCAACCAGTCGGCTTTTCCCGTGGTCCCTTCGCCTCTCGAAACTTGTATCACCAAAGTATCTAGGTCAGAACCACCCACGGGCACCCAATTTCTAACCGCGATCCTAGCCCCAGTCTCGACAGATACTTCTAGTATCGTATTCTCATCCTCTCCTCTTACTCTGTGACTTTGAACAGCTGACTTCAAACGATACGAGGGCAAAGTATTTGATCTTCCGTTTAAACAATTATGTTAATAATCAGGAAGCAGAACACGTGATATCTCTCTGGGAATTCGACCTCTTTGTCTCCGCGGCAACTGTGCCAAGTTTATAATATAACGCATTGTTCGCAGATAATTCAATTCCTCTCTCGCGAGTCACCCTGCGTACGAGAACTTTGGCCAGCGGGATTTATGAAGTATGCGATTTCATGGTCGCAGCTATAGCAAGCCGTGCTCTTCATGGAACACCGATAACTGGTAAATAGACGGATAATCGTAGAACAATTTTATATCGACCGATAACGATTAAACAACGGTAAACACCGTAGGCCACGGACACTTGCCAGATAGAAGATCCGACGATTGCCAAGCCGCGGAAGGAGTTGCCAGTGGCAGGCGTGTACCGCGACGATCACCCTCCGTCATCGAACCCACCGACCGTTGATATTAATTTATGGGCGAAATAAAATGATTTCGAAGGCGATCTCATCGAGGCATAAGCTAGCCGTTCGAGTTATGTAAGTTATGTATTCAATGGTATTTTGGCTAGCATGCAGCTGCGGACGCTGGCGTTCGAGTCAACCGAGAGCGATCTTAAACAAACGGAGCAGTTCTTCCGTCATCGTCGAGCAATTGTTATATTCCGGCGGTTTAAATCGAGATTTCCCGTGACTCGAGCGATCGCATCGGATCTCGATTCGCCTTGATTTCCTTCGGTGTCGATTCCCCGAGCCGAACGAAACAACATCTCGACCGATGTAGCCTTCCTGGAAAGCACGGATCACTTCGTGCAGCTCGTTTTCTATCGTTTGGCGGAATTACGACGTTGCACCCGGTGCAGGGCAGCCGGCGACATCCTGCGCTGAATACGAATTCACGATCATTTCACCCGCTCTCTTATACGGTCCGTGCTAAAATACACGGGCGCCAACGTAAATCAGAAAACAACGTCGGACCAATTTACTTCTACTGTTTCGACTCCGTCTCCTAACCGACAGTCGTTTTGTCTAGAGTACGGCCGTCTAATCAGGAACACGTGGCACAACGCTCGCGAACAATTCGCGATTACATTCTGGCATGCAATGTAGCAGTTCGAAGTCGAGGCCTGCTAGACATAAACAGAATTCGCGAACGGTGACTCGACGCCGACGGCTTATTTTCGATAATGACGAAAATATCGCCCCCGCTCTCGATACTCCGCGAATCGCCCCGTTTTCCTCCTTCGTCTTCCTCGGTTTTCGTTTCCAAAAAGAAAAAAGAAAGAAATACGAAAAATAAAACAAGAAGAAGTATGCAATAGTAAAGTTTCCGACGAACGACCGTTTCTTTTAATAGAGGCCCGTCCTTCGAAAGATATACACGAGTGCTTGTTTCTCTGTTTAGCGAGAACGATGTGTAATTTAACTTCGGGTACGTTTCTCGCGCCGCGATACACTTCATTTTTCAACGGCGATCCGGTAAATCGTTCTCTCCGTCCCACGCGCGTTGGGCCTGGCAGAATCCCAGCTATTGCCACATTCGTGTGTTAACCTTTATCGGAAGGAAGTCCCTCCTTCAGATACCCAAGGTATTTTCGACCGAGGTTGGGCTACCTGTTAGCGTCAATCGTTGCGTAATACTGTTGTTGGTCTCGGTTGTCACGCGTCCCGCAAAACCGCGACACCTCTGGTAATTTATAATTTCCCGCGACCACGTTAAAGAAACTCCAGCTATTACATCGAAGATCAACTCTTTCAGCAAGGATCTTTCATTATCGTAGAACCTTCACGGTCTACGACATTGATAATTAAGCCATCAGTCACCGAAAACATACAATCAACGTAACTCCGTTGAGTGATAGGAGAAACGTGTCCGACGAAGCTAATCCATAATAGTCCTCGTTAAAAATGCATTTCATTCGACGTGAAATTTTACAACGTGTCACCGTGGCTCGAGCTCTTACTCATGAACATTTCGAAATCGAAGCGAAACGCGGATGGATCCCCTCCGAAACGATGCGTTAAACGTAATTAACCCAGTGACAGGAAAGCATAATGGGTATCCCCTGAATCATTCGCGCGCGTCCTTTTGCCGCTCGTTATCCCAACGAGTAATTAGACGCACCATTAAGCTCGCAACAACAACGACGTGCATAGGAAAAACGAAACGCCAACGATGAAAACCTCGTGTTATCGTCGTGACGCTGGTAATCGGCTAACGACACTCGGGGAATTTATGCAGAGTCCTTCCACGGGGCGATAACGCGGCTCGTATATGCATCGTTCGGCCAACAAAATATCGCGTAACAACGCGCCCACGTTGCACCGACCGCTTCGTCGTCCTCGTCGTAGCCGTGGTCGTCGTTGTCGTCGCTCGGTACGGTGGAATCACGGAAACCAGCGCGTGCAGATACACGCGTGCAGCTGTTTCGAGGAGATTACGAGAATGGGAACGAGTATACGAGAACGCGAGGCTATGACTTTACTGGCCTCTCCTAAAATAGCGTTATACGACTACGAAAGAAGGTCTCTTCTCCAGCCTCGAAAGAAACGTTGTGCTCGTAGAAACATATTACGATTTCACCATCGATTCCCCGATCGTTTCTCGATTCCACGCGGGAAACCTGTACACGTTGCATTCCGCGGGGATCCAAAGAATCGCACGTGGACCTTGTTAGTTTCGAATTTCACGTAGAACCGCTTGGTCTCGACGAAAAACAGCGTTTCTCCCGCGTGAATCGCGCCATCGCCGTGGATTACGTCGTGTCCCACGATCGACTCTTTTTTTTTTTTTCGTTTTTCTCTTTTGGTCCACTGCTGGGACCAACAGAGACGCACGTGTCGCTGCCTGGTCGACGATCGGTATTTTTATCGATCGACACGAGATCGTCTCCCTCCGAGGAAAAATTTATTTTCGCGGTGACCAACGTGGTCCAGGAAGCTCGAACCCGTCGACAACATCCTCGTCGTCTTCTTCGTCGTCGTCGTCGTCGTGGTCGTCGTTCTCGTCGTCGTCGTCGTCGCCAGTGCCTTCGTCTTCGTCGTTGTCTTCGCGAGCGGGGCTCGACCCGGCTCGCGCGTTTCGCAAAGGCACCTTCTAGAAATAGAACGCCCAAATAATTTGCCTCGGATTACCAGCGACGCGTCGCTGCTTCTCTCTCACTCCGTCTGTCTCTCTTTCTTCTTTTTTCTTTCTTTTTAAACCCGTCCAATGCATCGGGTTTTTAAAAACGTCCCTCGACTGCGTCGCCTTACCCCTCGTTCCTCGTCGTTTCCCTCGCTTTCGATATAAAATCCTCGATTTCTTTGATTTTTACACTAAGATCTGGAGTCCTCTGTCTTTAGCCGTGTGCGTCGACTGATTTGCTTCTCGTGGTAATCGTCGTGGAAGAGAATGTTAGAAGGGTTGCAAATGTTCTGTTTCAATGTTCTTTCAGAGAAGCAGTGACTCGAGCAAAAGCATAAATCGCATATAATCGTGGAAAAGGGAGCAATATATTCATCTTATGCCTCGGATTTACAACTTTTCGGTTCTCTTTCCCGTAAACAGTGGTAATTATTGATACCATAAAACGGCGGGCCGGACACGTGTCCCAAAACTTTACGACGTCCGTGGATCCGGGTGCGAGACGTCGACGGTTTTCAGGGAGATTACCGAGATCGTGATCTATAAATCGTCTTAATCGTTACGACGATGAAACTGCAAGGATTTGTTTTGGCGAATTACGCTATGCGATTGATTCGTAATCCTGTTTCGAAATTGGAGTCCCTTGACATCCGGGGGAGGGGGACTCGTATTTCTCTCCTTTCCGAGAAAGCAGAGGGGCGGCCGGACGTCGTATTTGCGGCCTCGTAAAATAAACGGAGCACGTGCTTGTAAGAAGGCCAAGTTCGAAACGTCGATCGCAAGATAAAACTCCTCCCGAACGTCTTCTGTGGACAGGATCTATCCGCGTGTGTTCAATCGTCTTGCGCGACCGGAACCAAGAGGATCTCTCACGAGGGAACCGAAAAATTTCTGCCCCTGAAAATGAAGCTTGTTTTCTCATGGTTAGATCTCCGATTGAAATCGTTTAATATCTCAAATACAGACGATTTATCACGATCCGTCGTACGTTCCGTTATGAAATAAATCGCTCGAAAGATCACGCGGTTCCCCAGGCGAGTAATAATAAACGTGACAGTGAAAAGGGAATAGACGGCCACCGGGGGAGGGGGAGATTAACCCGCGAAATTCGAACGTAATACCGTGGTGAGATTTCGTAACAGTTTGTATCCGAATAAACCGAAGAAAGTTTGAAAATTCGCGTCGAAAGTCGTGGCGGAGGGTAGCCAAAAGCTTCTCGTGTTACAGCTGCGTCTCGTCGCCAAAGCACGGCGGCGACGACGAGCCGCGCGTTTCGCACGTAGTTGGCAACGATTTCTACCGATGCGCGTGAAATAATTTGGCGTTTGTTGGTCCATTACGTAACTGGCGGCTTCACGGATCGCAACGGCAGAGGAAGATGAATTCTTGGGCTCGTAAAACATTAAATTCGCGAAAATAATCTTCGTCTCGCCAATGGAGCGGTATCATCGTGAATCACGAACGTCACCGAGAATCGTGCAAACACGGACCAGCAAAAAGCGGTGCGAAAATTCCGAAATTTCGTTTCGCTGAACTTTGTTATTGACACTTCTTGATGTAATACACCTTTTTTTTGTGGAATAAATTAACGTTAAAATTGGGTAGCTTTTCATTTGCGCAGCGGTATGTGACGCACGTGACTTCAAAACGGTCGTGACGTCACTAAGAGATGCCTACTCGAAGAAGTGACACTTATGGAAGCTTCCGTTGATAAAATGAAATTATCGACTCGATAAGTTCTTTGACATATCTTTCCACGATTTGTGACGAAGCAACTTCAAGCGATGCTGACCTATCAGCTATCTGAACCGCGAAATCTCTCGATCCTACGGTCACGACACCGCGACGTAAATCCGTCGACAATTGTTTCCAATCGTTAGAAATCAATAAACCACCATCGCGACTAATGAAAATCGCATTTCGCGAAATAGATCCCCGTCGTGGATCATCGTCAATTAAGTCGAAGCACGATTAAACGACCGACGCGGAGCACTGGATTGAAAGATTAATCTTCGAGGAACATCACTGAACACCGTGTTACCGTTCATACCAGTCAAAACTGTTTTCGAACTGTTCCGACAACGCGGGTGCCAATGCGAGTAAAGGACGATGGTCAGAAACGGGGAATAAAACTCACCTTCTGTACGACCAGTGGGGTGCCAAAGTCCTTGCCGCCCTGTAGACGAAAGCCCCACGGGGATCCGTCGAACCTGGACAGTTTGACGCTGATCAGCTGGGCCATTATCACTGATATCGTTCACCTGGTCGACGATCAAAACTGAATCGTTGCGCGGCGAACAAGCCCGAGATGCGAGTAAACGAACGGCTTGGCGTGTATGGCTCTCGGTGTGCGCGGACAGAGAGGACGAAGAAGTGAAAGAACGGAGGCAAGAGCAGTGCAGAACGATTTCCTGGCGCGGCTCGAACTGAAAAGCGAAGACTGACGGAGAGCAGTCGCACGTTGCACCGGTCGGTCACGGTTGACGTCTGCCGTTTGCGAGGAGGCGGCGGCGGCTGCGGCGGCGGAATCGCGCGGTTTGGGGAGAACGGCGGGCGGCACGTACGTTCTTGAAGAACGCGCAGACCGGAGTAAAGGTATAACAGACGTCGAGGACGGTCAGTCGGCCAGCGGGGCCTGCCTCGCTTGCCTTCCTTCCATCCGATTCGACTCTGCCGCGGTTCTGGCCAGGGGCGGGGATGGGGATAGAGACCCAACACACGCGCGGGAAGGAACGAGAACGCGATCCGGAGTAGTGTGTATCGCCTATGGTGGAAGGGGTTGACGGAAGGTGCGACGAGGAGGGCAGAACGCGAGCGTTTTAATGGAATAGAGGAAGGAAACCGTCATCAGGATTTATCTATTTCGGCTGGTACCCGGAGTTATAAATAATCGGCAGGATGGTGACGCGGGCGTGGACCACGGGAATCGATAATTTAAGATCGATGGATAGGTATTGGGTATACGGTATGACGAAATTGTACAAGGGTAGCGGGTAACCTTGAACGGGTAAATTATTTTCTCTTCAGAATGAAGCGTTTGAAACATATTGGAAACGATGGACCTGAAACGATTTAAAATAAAGGAGGTGGAGAGGGAAAAACTGGAAAAAGGGGTCGCTGAAAATATTGGCGAAGACCAAGCTGGTAAACGTACACAGGAAGGGCATTATAACAACGGCGATGGTGGTCTCGATACTTCAGTCTGTCCTTCGACGTCGACCTTTCCTCCACGAACAATTCCGATTCCTGCCGCTCCACCTTCTGCTATTGCTCCCGGTGTCTCGAAGCACCTTGCCAGGTACACTATCCGCCCATGAAATATATACCCTCACTGCCATATTTCATTCGCGATTGGATTCGGAAGGACGATCGATCGATTAACAGGCGCCAAGAGTCGCGAGCCTATCCGTGCTCCGTCAGCGTGCTACCCCGGTTGCAAGCGAGTCCGTTAACATCCCGTCGAGAGGGAACTTTGATCGATTGTCGCCCGAAGATTGTTAGATCGTGACTGGAAACCGATGTCGGTGTATGTATGTAACGTGGAGGGCCTCGGGAGAACGCTTTATCCGAGTGTTGCACATCGCGGCGTCTCGCGAACGTAGAGGCGGATGAACCTCGTGATTTTCGTCGGTGTCGAGGCGGTGTGACTGCATTTTCTGCGCTGGTGGCGGTCACGAGGGCGCGAACTAGTTCGTGAATCATGCCTAGAATGCTTTACATAAATTGCTCGGGACCGACGTCACGTTCTCGGTGGCTGGGGCCACGGGACGACCACCGCGGGGAGGACAGAGAAAGAGGGAGGAGGAGGAGGAGGAGAAAGAACGTTCGTTGGCCACAAAGCAGAAGTGACTCAGCCTCCCGTACGCATGCTGGGGACACGCGGGGGGACACATGGAACACGGGGACACGGTCAACGCAACAGAGCCGCGGAAACACCGGAAAGGTGAAAGTATGCGCGAACGACTCATCCGTTCGGTCAGCTAGTAGTAATCATCCACGGACATCCGATTCCGCGAAAGGATCTTGCGTGGAACACCGGCTGTCATTCGGCCTCGTTGCGTCAACACGGGAGGATCTAAAGAGACGTGACCCAGATGAAAACAGCGCTTCTTCCTCAGCCACGGAATTTCGCGGGAGATTCGTGGATTTTCGGGACAGGAACCAGAGACGTGGTTGCAGGTGAACGAGATGATCCATAATTTATGATCTCATGGAGAGGTCAGTGGATCCAAGAAGTATTGGATCTCGACGAAGAAATGAAATTGATCGATGGATTCGTACCGGTACCGGAAGGAAGGTTGGGCCGATTCAATGCTGGGATGCACAGTTGTAAAGAATGCCAACGATCGTGCCATTGCACAGCGGTTTACGAAAAAAAGATTCAATCCTTTTATTAACGCTTAATCTTTTGTAACGAATTTGACAATGCAGTTTCACTTGGAAACATGTATATGCGACACGCACACGTACTTAATAATAATTAACGTTACACTTGTATTTCATGTTCTCGGTCGTAGCGCACGTATTCATCTTAGTTTTATACAGCTTCTCGGATCCGAGAGAAATAATTCTTGTCTTCTTTCGTCGTCGTCCTTGTATGTTTAATGACTGACGCTTCGGGTACTCCTGTCGTCCGCGACGCTCAGCGCTGGAGATTTCTGGAACGTATGGAAAAAATAAACAGGGCGTGAGATAACTTTGGTATCTTGGAGACGATCGAAAGATCGTATAACGATTACGTACAACCCTCTCGATTATGTCTTCCGCGGCGTTCACTTTGGCGGGTCTGGCTGGAATTCCCTTCTTCGGTTCCCGGTCCATCTTATGAATCATTTTGTACACGCTCGAGTTCATTAGGTGATCGTAGTTCGGCAGATTCGTCTTCTCGTACTTCTTAAAGTTGACTCTGCGCGGTACAATAATAATGATCAGGGGCTACTAATAGCTCGTCGCGGATGATGATTAATCGCGCTTGATTTAGATCTTCTATACCGTACGAAAGAATGTTTGTACACACGGCGGTATCACGAATGAAAGAAAAACTTTCATACGTTTCACTAGATCATCGGTGCCCCAAGAATGCGATGAGTCAGCCGGAGGGGGGACTCACGCCTGATTTCGAGTGAAAGGAGCTAATTGAAACGGGCTGGGATCTGTTTTGCGTCGAACCGATGAGAATAAAAAAAAAGAAGAAGAAGAAGAACTTGATGTTTACCCTAGGGCTCTGCCTCGAATAACTTCCGCCTGGCAAGACAGCACCTCGGCGATCATTTCGTCGTTGAAGAAATCATTCGGACACCTCCATCTGCGGCCGAGAGTCAGCTCGACTTGCTTAGCCTGCGGCCACAGATCCTGCGAGGATCTCCTTCCTCTGTTCTGCATTTTCTGCTGTAAAATCCGCAAACAGTCAGTCGTGTTACCAACATCAGAGGAGAACATTGAAAATGAACGTTTTCCTCTATCTTTGAGGAATGCTCGTGACACGGGTTACCAAGGAATTCACGGTGGTTCGCGCTAAAACGTCCGGGGTACGTGCGTGACACGAATACTTTCACTTCACGAAGTTTTAAGGACTTTAAACTCAAGGGCAACACCATCGGCGGGGAACTTTCGGAGAGGACATTTTACGCACAATATCACGGAGAAGTTGGAGACGCTTAATGGACGGTTATTAAACCCCTCGATGGGAGTTTCATGGGAATATCGAAAGAGAGAGAGAGAGAGAGAGAGAGAGAGAGAGAGAGAGAGAGAGAAAAAGAGACAGGGACACGCACAGAAGTTGGAGGGACTACTCTTCCGTGCGCCAATCACGGGAGGAATCCACGAGAATATTGATGCGATTAAAAAGTACTAAATCCCAAAGGAGCTGTACACGAATAACGGAGACGTGCACAACATATGCATTCCACATCGGTTTCCAGAATACCTGCAATTCCTGAATAACTTGATCTTTTGGCGATAGTTTTGGATCGGGTTCGAAACTTCCTACAAGTTGTTCGACAATATGAGTATCCTGTCTTGTAGCTCGAGTATCGAATTACAGGACTATTAGTCTAGAAACTCTTGAACAAGACGGGAGAATATTTACCGTGAGACGGTGCCGGGCTCGGCGACTTTATAACTTTCGTCTCGTACGAGACGACAAACTTCTTCACTCTGCTGCCTTCTTCGCTCTTCACCGACAAAGTTCCCTCCAGTTCCTGCGTCTCGGTTTCCTCTTCCTCCTCCACGGTCTGTTCGACGATCCGTTGATGCTGTTGCTCGTCGTAATACGCGGTGTACGAGAAATCCTCGGTGAAGTCGGTCTCGTCCTGTTCCTCCGTTTCATCGTGTTCATCTTGCTCCTCGTGCTCCTCCTCCGATTCTTTCGTCTCCTCGCATCGTTCGTCGGTTTCTGAAGCATCGTCGTAAAAGTCGAGACTCAGGTGAATTAATCTCGCGTCAATTATCGAGCGCGCGACGGAAAGACGGATAATGTCGTTAACGAGCTGGCGCGTAACTCCGCGAGAGGACACACGCAGGCGAGCCTTCGTGACGTGACACGTCTTGGCATCGCTTCAAAACGCTCTCGAACGCGTGGAAATTTGAAAATATTCGGCTAAACCCCGAGAGTGATACCGATCGAGGCGAAATCTGCTACGAGAATTGTGTGATCTTAGCCAGCGAGGCTTTTTACCTCTCGACGACGGCTGCTCGTTGTTGGCGGTGGCGCCGTTCTGCACGCCGCTCAGCTGCATGATCATCTGCAGTTGCTCCGAGACGATTCTCAAGTGGCTCTCGATCTCGCTCGGTAGCTGCTTCAACGATAGTAGCTGTCGCTGAACGTTCTCCAGTTGCTTCTCCAGGTCGATCTCCGTGCTGACCAGCTCCTTGATCTTTTCTTTGTCGACCTTCGACGCGACGTCTGCCATCTCTCTCTCGATTTCGTTTAGAACAGTTTCTCGCGTCGAGTGCTGGCTGATCTCCTCACGGGAAGCTTCCTGCTCGGCGTTCTCCTCGTCGCAGGACACAGTCCCTTCCGATCGCAGCCCGGTCTCGCTATCCCCCGGTTTCAACGATTCCGCCTTTGATTCCGGTCGCGACTCGGGCTCGCGTTCCTGATCCGATCGGCAGCCTGGATCTGGGGTCGCCGACGGTGTCGCCTAAATTCAGACAAATAGCTACAGAAATAGGGGATCCGTGGGATGATGGAGAATTTTTGTTTGGTCGGTCGTGCAAAGAAACGGGACTGAAATGCACACAGAACTTTCCTTCGACTTTCTTCTATTCACGGCCATTGCCCGAGGCACGGAACGATACTCGATAGTTCGAACCGTTTACTTAACCGGTATGGTATATTCTCTCGAAAAATTCTGTTCTATGCGCATTTCGGTTGGATCGTTATCGTTACGAGTACGTTACGTTCGTCACGGTGATTTTAGTACTCGTGTTCGTTTCCGGAGAACGGATAGGATATCGGGATAAATCGTCGTTCCGGACGTAGAGACAGCTGCGTCCCAAGAACACAGCTTCTCTCGATCGTTGGCATTAAAGGGTTATCGAGATTACTCTGGCACATTGGGTGCATCCAGATATATGCATTTTATTTCGAACGTACTTTCTTATTTTTTTTTTTTCTTTTTCTTCTCGACAATCCATTTTTGTTTGTGCGTACATTGACAATGAGAGTATATTGTAAGATAGACATCATTATACATGCATCGATCTGCGCGTGCATGATAACGCGAGATTCGAAACGTTCTACTCTACACTCGTTAAGACTAGATGCGAATGAATTCGACGTGCGAGTGCGATCACTTCCGAGCTTGTAATAAGTACGTACTACGGTTACGTGTACTTGCGGGGCCGGGTGACAAAAATGTTCGGTCGCACCGTGGAACGATCAGAAAAAAGAAAAAGACAAAATCGGGCTCTGGTTAAGGATCGTCACGGTATCATTAATAAGGTTAGAACCGAAAATTATCTCGTTATCCGACTCCACGGCCCCGGGAACAAGTACACATTGGCCTCTAGTCACGAGAAACATGTTACGGTTACACTGGACAGAAGATACAACACACACTTTACGAACGACGAACACCGTTTCAGTTTCATTTTTTTTTTTTTTCTATACGTTTACAGATGGCCCATGATGATTTAGCGTCTGTTAGGGATGTCCTAGAACAAGTGACGTCGTTTTATATCTAAACAATAATAAGCATTATAATAGTGCCGTCCGAAGCGTCCCGATATCGGTTGACCGTCGAACGGGTGGCGATTACTTGTACATGTAGAGCAGAATGATGGATGTACAAGGGACGAACGCGTACGCGACTAGTCTCGTGAAATCGACGCCTATGCGATTCGTCAGGCCTTCGTAGAGAATCGTCGGTACGAATGACAACCTACGACCGACGCGATCGCCCTCCTGAATCGCTTTCTTCTCGATGATCGGCCGATCGGTCAGTCCACCGGTGAATTTCGTCGGGAGCCAATCGAGAGCGATGCTTCTGAGAACGTTCAACAAACTCGGGGAACCAGCGGAAACGCTGGCTCGGCAGGATCTCGAAAGACGCCTACTTCCGCGATGGAACACCTCCGTCGCGATGAAGTCTTTCGAGGAACGAATAAGATTGGAAAGAGCCCGTTCGTCTTCGTTTTGGCGCGAGTTCAACGAAGAACATTCTGGAGCGAAGACGGAAGAATCGGAAATACCTTGGAGAATCTGGCGACGAATATACTGCACGATCAAGCCAAGTGACTCGAAGTGTTTCTTCAAGATACGCTCGACGTATCGTGTACGAACGAAGAGTTTTCGCTTCGAAGAAACGACTGACGGACGTGTCGCCGGACGATCGCGCGAATCGAACAGACCGTTCTCGAACAAACACTTTTCCATGTAACGACCCCTCATTTTAATCATCGTCGAACTCCTCCTTCTGTCTCTACGCGGGGCATCTTTCGTGAACGAGATACCCTTGAAGTAGTTCATCAAACGTACGATATTCTTCCATAGGACACGCTGGAAATAACGACCCTTGAAGTACAATCGTTTGCGGATACGAGACCTCGATTCCGCCGGGTTCAATAAGTCCATCGAGCCTCCCTGCTCGAGGAAAGTTAGAATGTCCGAACGAAGACGAACAGCGACAGACTGGACGGTACGAACGAGAATTTTCTCCGCGTAACGGGTCCGTCTGAATGAAATCTCTCTGTTCGACACGAGTCTATCGAACAGCTTGCTCGAGGAAAAGCTATCGGGTTTCTCGAGGAGCCCGTCGACCATACGTCTCATCCAATTATCCTCTCGCTTCAAATACGTCTCGAGGTAACGACCTTTGATCCTGGGTCTCGAAGATTTCACGACGCAATCGCGACGTGGACGTTCCTCCTCGTGTTGTTCATCGCTGCGAACGCTCGACTTGGCGCTAATTCCGACGTCGTTTCCCTGGTGAGGAAGCTGTTCTCTGAACGAAGACCTGACTTTCCCTGGTTTCTTAGCGTCCCCGTGGCTTTTGTTCCCGAATAGACACCTTCGGAAGTAGTGGCCCCGTGTGTAGAATCCCTTCGATTTCCGTTTATTCGACGGCCGTCGCGTTAATGCTACGTTCTCTCGGCGTTTCGACAATTCTACCGGCGCAACTTCCGGCACCAACGAGTCCGCGGGAGCTTCGAGTTCGATGTCGACAGATGATAGACACGAGTAGAGCTCGATCCGCGGCTCGGGACACGTGACGAACAGCTCGGACACCGTGGCGGTCGGTTCGAGTTGTTCTTGGTACTTGGAGCACGAATGATCCTCGAGCGGGTACGACGGAAGGATCGACGACACCGACGAAGAATCGTATTCCTCGATTTTTGTCCCCATTTCGCTACTGTCCATGATTACCTCGGGAGTCGGGGGCTCCGGAGTCTTTTCGTCTTCCGGTTTAAGCAGTCCCTTCTCCAGCAGACGATCGGTCACAGTCCTTTTCTTCTGCTTCTTTATCACCACTCTGTAGGTCTCGACCTCGACCACTTCTTGTTCCTCCTGCTTCTTACGGGGCACCGGTATCGGTCGTTGGGGTTTCTGCAGAAACACCGAGGTGCGTTTCAGCTGCTCGACCAACGGCGGTTCGGCTGTCGCGAGACTCTGCAACTCTTCGATCACTTTTGATTGCTTCAATACCGTCGCCCGTGGTCTTAGTTTCTTAAAGTTAACCCTGAAACGTGAGAAAAAACTAAAATCAGATCTCGGTGATACGAATAGATTAAATAACGTAACCCGAGAATGTGTTGGTGTTAATTGATCGGGGAATATAGACGGTACATAGGAAGAAACGACAAAGATCTTTATACCCTAGTACTCCTTTGTCGTCCAGAAGCTCCTCCTCCTCGAGAATCAACTGAGCGATCTCGTCGTCCGTGAGATTCTGATTCGGCACGATCTCGCTGTTCTCGTCTTTTGGCTTGTCCGGGAGCGGTTCCACTTCTGGCTTGGCCTCCTCCTCGAGCCGCTTCTCCTCGCACGTGATCTCCTCGAACCGCTCGATCACCGTCTCCTCCTTCAAGATCTGCTCCGGGAATACCGGCGGCAGGTCTGCGAGCTAAACAAACGATACTACCACGTCGTCAACAGCCATTAAAAGTCTTGGCAGGGGCGGGAGGGAAACCAGGCGATCGTTGTCGCCGGTTCTGAGTTATTTCTTAAGTAACACGGTTATTTCACAATGAATAACTTGGATGGTTGCTGCGAGGTACCTACAGGAATCTTGTACGGAACGATGTTCTCCTCGGACAGCCCCTCCAGAGCCTTCAGGGGATCTTCTTCTCTGCGCAACAATCCCGTCGGTTAAATAGCTTCTCGAGGTTAACGGTGGCGTGTGCCTCTACGATATCGGTCTGCGGCTAGTTTTCCGCGGCTAGGCGAACGGAATTGGAACGGGCGACGATTTTAACTCGGTTTTCGAAGGCCTAGGCGGCTCTGAGCCGGTTCACGCGCGAAAGGGTAATGAGGGTTCGGGGAACAAATGCGCGCAGTGTAAATGCCAGCAATAAAATCGCCGACCAATGATAAACAGATTTCATTCTGGGTCACCTATTTATAAGTGTTGCAATTCGTTGCCTCACGTTGCCCGTACGCCGGGATATTCTGGCCCCGACGTATTATTATAATGTACGAGACCGTGCACAGGGACACCGGTTACGGATACGCATAATTTTCGAAAATCTTTCCCCGCCCGGAGAAAAATAACACGGGCAAGTGTTCCGTATAAATTATTAAACGGACAGGCGGAATTTCATACCGGGGGGCGCGCGACACCGTGGACCGAACCCGATGAATCACCGGCGAGCATTCGAAATAAAATTCTCGGCAAGCAAAAGTAGTTCAAGTTAAGCTTCACGGTCCAAGCGAATCGAGACGATGCAACGTGTCGTTGACATTGGCATGCAATTGTTGTCACGGTTAATTCAGTGATCAACTTCCGGCACTCGGCGAGAGCCTCTCCGTCGACAAGTTGATTTCTTTTATTCGTGGGGAACGCCAAGTACGTACCGTTGGATGCCCAAAACAAAATTATTGCCCGCTCGCATTAGTTCTTCGTGCGCCTGACCGTGGGTCAAACTGCTGATCGGCTGGTCGTTTAATCTGACCACGACGTCGCCGACCTTCAAGCCCATGCATTCCGCGAGGCATCCTTCTGTCACCTGGCAAAAACATGTTTCAAACTAGATCGATCTCTACTCTTACCGAATTTTTATTCAATAAATAAATCGTTATTTGCTGAACGACAATCAATTAGATCACCATGTGTAATAGCAAAATTTTTTTAAACCGATACCAATACGACAACTAATATCATAAAAAACCGTAAAAACTGTTCCCCAGTCTTACGTTGTTTTTTGTAATAAAAGATTAATTTGTTTATAAATCCAGTCTGCATAAACAAGTGTATCCATTGCAGACTGTTGGTAGTACAGAAACCTGGCAGAAAGGGTTGAATCTATCCTACCTTACCGACAAGGTATCAGCCTCCTAAAAGTAGGCAACCGTTCGTACTGTTATGCATGCACACGTAATTGTCGACCACGACAAGAAATCGGCAATGATTGGTATATATAAAAGTGTTATAGTTCGTTGCATGATCTTTGATGGATACTGCCTTTCATCATAAATATATGTACCAAAAAAAAAACAGTCGAATAGCATAAAATCAGTGTTACAAAAAATACGTACTTTGATGACAGTCAGTGGCTGCGGGAAGTCGCTTCCGCCCGCCAATCGAAATCCCCATGGTGTGTTGTCGAATTTCGTGAATTTGACGTTGACAGCCATGCTGTTCTACATCTGAAAATCATGCATTCGCGAGCAAGTTGAAACCGTGGATCTCATTTCTGAGTGAATTCGATGCCAACAGGGATTTCCGTGTACGCGTTCAATCGATTATGTAATGCGAAAGAAACGGATTGAGCGCGAGCTTAAATTACGACGTTTATTTACGAGCTTGAGTTTCCTCGAACGGCGGCGTCGATCGTACTAAATTGCGTGCGTGCTCCGAGCCGCTCTATTCAAATCCGGAAGCCTCGAATCCTGGCGCATGATCGCGTTCGCGCGCGAATTAACGACCATCTGCTTTGGTAACTTCCGATTTCCTGTTCCGGAACGCATTTGAATTTATTCGTCGACGATATCGCGATACACTCCCATAAAATTCACCCTCGTTACGTAACACCGATTTGTCCCTTTTAGCTCTGGAACATTCGATAGCAAATGCGCACATCGAATACTTGCTAGCGGCTACGTCAGAATATTCCCGTAAACAATCGCGAAAGGAAAATACAAAGTGTACGTTGTTGAACATGGATACTGTTGTTCAAGAATGTGGAGCACCCTTCGCTCTTTAAATAGATAACATCTTCCGGTTTGCATGTAATGCGTACAATACGCATTCCGTTGCAAACGGAACGTATGAAAGAGACATTACTTACGGATATCTGAAGGACTAAAGGCTACGAATGAATGAAAACAAAAACGTGTTCCACACTTTCGAGCGACAATGTGTATAGAATATTGTAAACAGTTTCGGTTCGACGCATATGCGAATCCGCGGTTTACGACGAAACCAGTTTTTCTGATAACGTGCAGGTATTTGTATGGTCGAAAAGGTCGTCGAATCGGCGCGATGGAAGGGAGGGCAGGTCATTGTCGTGGATCCTATGATCCTAACAGTCAGTGTGTTTCTATCCAGTGGATCGGATCGGACGTGTTCGGTTTTCGCGGCGTAAAAAGAGACGGAACGAGCAAAAAAACACGGTAGCGGCAGAACGCGACGACGGCGGCCGCGAGGAATTCGTAGTATGTACGCGGAAGTGGCCGGACGCGTCGCCCGAAACGAATATAGTACTAGCGGCGCGTGAATTTGCTCAATAATATCGCCTTCCTCTCCGTTTACTTGCCAGTGAGTATCGTGGACGTGATCGTCGCTGGGAACGATGCACCACGGACGCACAGTGTAATTTGCACACCGAGGTAAGTTTACTATATCACTGGTTTCATCGAGCGCGGAAAGCGAATCGATCGGTTACGGCGGAACCAACCGATCGAACGAACCGGCCAACTCTCGTACACGCACAAAACGGTGTCACGATAAAGTTTGCCAGAAGGCGATCGCAACTGCCGACTCGAACGCCACAAATACGCGACCCCTTCTCCCCCCAACACCCTCGTCTCATGCTCCCCTTGCTATCCAATCGCAAAACAGTAGGAAGCAGGCTCGATCTATTTACTGATCGATTTATTTAGATTCGGGTCCTCGATTTCCTCCCCGTTCTACCAAGAGATTCGCTTCACCATTGTGCACGCTTGCTTCGCGGGGCGACGTTCCATGGGTCGATTTCACGATCACCACGGGGATCGACACAGCTTCCGGAAATTATAGACCTAACTTTTCCCGTCTTTCGAATCCTTTTTACTAACCCCCATAAATTCGGTTTCGTCGTAGAAAGTTTACGTTTCGATTTCAATTTGAAATAGGAAATACCACCAGCATAATTTACACGCAGATAATGTTTACTAATGTATGTTTATATTTATTATATGTAACAAATTTCCGTCATACATTACACGGAAATGTAAATGCTTGAATATTAAGCGAATTATCGTACATTCTTCAAGTTTTTGGTTTCTTTGCGTTTGGTGCTCCGTCCGGATCATCTGTTTGGAAAATTGTTGTCGGTTGAGTCTTCTTATATGCCGGAGCAATCCAATAAGGATTCTCCTCCGCCTGTTTTGCGTATTTCAAGATTGCCTCTCGAGGGTCTTGATCGTCTTCTATTCTTTTACTTAGACCTAAGTTTCGAATTACATAAGAACTAAGGGTTCCTCCGGAGGAAGCAACTCTTCCACCTTGACCGGAAGTGATTGGCAAGTCAGGTCTTCTCGATTTAACCGGATCCAAACGATCTTTCTCCATTTGTTTACGAACCGACTTAGGTCTGTCTTGCCTGAACAATGGAAGGGCGTGCGGTGTTATGATCTGTTGGGTTGACATCACCTCAATGTGTTTTTGCTTAAGATGCGTCTTTACGATACATAATTTTGCACCTCTCAAGCTCTTCTTCGAATCATAGTATACTTTAACTATTCCATTTCCACAGCCAACGAATACTTGATTCAATTTCGGGTGCCATAACGTTTTAATAACGTGTGAATTTGTTACACTTATTTCATTAATCAGCTCAAAAGTTTTCGTATCATAAAACAATACTCTACCAGTGCTTTGACCTTTATTCAAGGATTCTCCTGTGATCAGAATCGAATCGTCCGGATTAAACATACAGTCAGTCGTGTCGTACCGAGAATATAGATTCTTTGCTTCGAAGACTGGTGACTTGAACGATCTTAAGTCCCAAAGTTTCAATGTGTCGTCGCAGCTCCTAGTTGCCAACATGTGTCCGAGATAAGAAAAACTCAAACTCGATATTTCCGAGCCTTGTGCGTGCGCGTTTCTCTGAATCAACGATGGATTCACGAAGTTCTTTCTATGATCCCACATTTGTATAGAGCCGTCTACGCAACCGCAAGCGACTACTGTGCCTTCACGGCTATAGGCGCACGTAGTTGGTATGGTTTTGACTCCATTTTGCGCTCTGCATTTTATTAGATACTTGTGAGCACGTGGTCTGTACAAAATCCATATCCTACAGGTGCTGTCTTGCGAACAGGTTAAATATTCCTCTTTTGTAAATGGATGCCAACTCCCGCAATTTAATCCTGCTGTGTGACCTTTTGTGCGTGCCATGTCTGTTATGTACTGATCTCCTTTGACTGTTTCACACTTTTCAAAACCATCCCGATCTAAAACTTTTGCTTGTGCAGAGCCTGAAATAACTAGTATAACATCACCAGTCATAGAGTATTGTAAACATTTGATAGGATGGTTTTCACAAGGTTGTAATGTCCTAAAACTCTTCATGGTTGAGTCCATACCAGCAAAATCCCAGAAACAAAGATCGTAATCAATGGAACCAGATGCTAATCTTGCTCCGGATGGATCTGCTGCAATAGCAGTCACTGCCTTTGTGCCATGAGTCATTGTGACTTCGTGAGTACATGGAATTTTATCTCTCAATTGTGATTCTTCTGTGTCAGATTCATCATCATCCTCGTCACTATCGTTTTCATTTTCTTTTGATTTTGATATTTTTGCTGAGCCTGATGTACCTTGGAGATCAGAAGGTAGTGGAGGTCCAATGAAACTTTCATCATCATCATCATCATCATCACTGTCATCTTTATGGGTATTTGTAGATTCTTCTTCTGAGGATTTATCAATAATTTCTGATGAGTCCTTATCTTTCTCAGTGGCAGCAACTTTAGTACTATGAATGGTTTTTGTAATGTTCTCTAACATTTCTTGTACATCAAATGATTTAGCCTTTTTACCAAAACCCGTTATACCCATAACCTCCTTTAGATTCTGAGTCTCTTCTTCATCTTCTGGTCTGATTTCATTCATTTTAATTACATTTGTTTCTGGTAATTTCTTACCGAATGTGCCAAATCCAGTGCTTATATTTTCTGTACTCTGAGGAGGCTGATTTAAATCCTTGGTGATTTTCCCAAATGTTATAACCTTTTTCTTATTCATGTTTATAGATTATCTTTAATAACGTTTTGATATAAAATTAAGCACAACGATTTTAATTCAATTTTCATACAATATTTCTGTATAGATAGGAGAAATTACCTAATATATTATTACAAATAACATACAGTGTTGAGTACAGTGTTGATACACAAGCGTATATTGAGGTTATAATACTTCATTTACTCTTTCTCTTTCAAAGCTTTATGTGCAGACGAATGACTCCACACAATTTGTAACTTTTCAGCTTTCACATATTTCAGGACACTATTTTATATTCAACAATATTATATTTACGGTAATTGTAACAACCTTTAAAAGTAAACAAGCGGACATAACTAATCTGACATTTCCACTGACAGCTGATAGTGCTTTTTAAGTTTGTTATGAAATACCTATCTTTAATGAAATGTAAAAAGTAGTAATTAATAAGTGACTATATAATGACGAGAATAAGATAATTTTTATTAAAAATTAAACATTCAATTAATTACATAGAAATTACGCGCAGGAACTAGTTACTATCGCCATCTACAATACAGTACCCAAACAACTAGCCAATTAGTATCACATTATTGTCACAAGGTAGTGCCACTACATACCGTGAATAATCCACGAATTTTTAAAATTTTAAGGGTAATGAAATTTAGAAGTAGAGACCAAATTTTTGTGGATTCCTTTTCATTGTTGAGATCAAGTTAATAACTTAAAAGAGTTTATAGTTTGTTCGCTGGTGGTAAGACTTAATAATCAATGAATATAGAATAACAATTTTATTTTAATATCTCCATTACAAACTAAGATAACAACAGGATTAATCCTAAGATTCGGAAGTGTACAAGCTAAAGTTCCGATTCGAGTTTTGTACTGTGACGAACAATTAGCGAATGATGGTCAGCACAGCCCAGCTGTAATTTATCGTCCTACCTTCCCTGCATTACTAAGATAGCAATGCTACAAATATTTTACATACATGAGTCGTAGAAAAATTAGTTCATAGAAAATTATTCTGTCGCGTAATCCAAAGACCTCTGACCACCGTGTTCGTCTACTTTTCTTAATCTAGTTATTTACAGTTTCTCCTTCAATCTTACAAAAATAATTCGGATTTCAACCCCAAGACGTTGCTCATAGAGAAACTATCTCGTCTACTGTTCACTTTAGACTGGAATTCGGAAAATAGACAAAATTCGACTTCATGGTCGACTTTATCCACAACCAGCAACAACTACGTTTTCGATATCGAATATAGTTTTCTCTTCGCAGAGCCATGTTTCCATACGTGCACGGGGCACTTCGGGTCACGGTTGAAACGTCGTTTCGCCCGTAGAAAAGCATCTTGTGACGCGAATCTACCAAAACGTTTGTTCGATCGCTACAGGGTTAGCACATTTTATCGCTGTTTCACTCCGTGATTCTCTTCTCAAACATCGATCCCGTCCGACGACGTGTCCGAGTTCTGCTCAACGTTCTCCTGATGCCTCGATCTGATGTGCCTCTCGAGGTCCCTCCTTCTGACCAACACTTTGCCGCAGAGCTCGCATCTGTAAGGTGTTTCCCCGTCCGCGTGCAATCGTACGTGTTTGTTCAAATTGCTCGGATCTCCGAAAGGTCGTAAACAGTATTTGCATTTCAACGGTTTGTAGCCAGTGTGGGTCCTGCGTAAGAAAACAAAAAAAAAAAAAGAACAATTAACCTTAATTAAACGAATTTAGTGAAAAGAGGGACGACAGCGCGTACGTTTCGTAAGGCTAGTAGAATCAGACCTCGTCTTACCTGATGTGAATCTTCAGCCCATACTTTCTCGAGTAGACCTTCCCGCAATAGATGCACAAGTGGCCCTGCTTCGATTTGCCAAGATTGCTGACTATCGTTTCCATTTGGGCGGCGTGCACGTCCGTGGCGATCGGTGACGCGGTCGCCTGTACATTGTACGGCGCTAGAACGGTTTCTTCCCTGGCCGGTGGGCAGACAACCGAGAAAACATTGTTCTGGTTCATGTACGGCTTGAACGCGGAGTGTCGGTAGCTCAACTCCTTCCCCACCGGGGACAACTGAGACGACGAGTTCGGTGATATGTGCGTCGACGAGGAATTCGGGGACGGTTGATTCGATGAGGAGGGGGAGGGTTGATTCGAGGAACCCGGAGAGTTATTTGTCAGGGAAGGGTTCGAGTCCGTAGTTTCGACCAGAATCGGCGATATCCTGGTGGGTGAAGTCTGAGGCGATCTAGTCAACTCGAATCTGAAGGTGGATTGAGGGAACAGGCTCAGAGATAGGCTCGATCTTGGCGGTAGACTGAACTCTTTCGCCAGGGCGGACCAAAGATGATTACTGTCCAGTCGGTTGCATTTCAAGGCCAGATGAATCTTCAAAGGATTCGGGTACTCGAACAGGTTGTGGCACATGTGACAAATGTAACGATTCTGACCTGAAACAGACGAGATATTTCGTTATCGATAAAAGTTACTGGATGTTTGTTTCTTTACTTCGAAGAGGCAGTGCAAACCTTGAATATTGGACGGCGTTAGAAACGGCATGTTCAGCATAGCCAAAATATTCTCGGTGAACCACATCAGCAGAGGCTCGCCTGGTGTTATGCTTCTGATGGTCTTCAGTATGACACCTTTGTCGGTGGTCATCAGCAAAACGTTGCAACTTTGACAATCCTTGGCAAACGTGACGATCTTCAACCAGCACGGCGCGCTGATTAGTCCGTCCACGCAGTACAGTCGTCCATCGGCGTCGGCAACTTCAACCTATAATTAAACAATCAGATTTTCGTTATTTATTGTTACGTCTGTCATATTAGGCGGGCTCTTAATATCGTGAAATTATTATAAGGGAACGAAAACACTTTTATCTCATACTTACATATTGAATGACCGATGTACTCTTCTGGGACAGTCGGTTGACGTCAATGATCTCCGTCGAAGCGTCTCTCCTGAGAACTCCCGCGGCTCTGACGATCGGTCTCTCCGCGAAACCTTGAGACAACGAGGTTCTCTCGAGAGCCTCGATGCTCATCATCAACGTGTTATCGGCAACGACAGGGGGGTACATGATCGTGCTCGTCGGTTCCATTTAAACCGCGTCGTAGATTGTTTTTCCAATATTTTCGTAGGCGATCGGTGTGAAATCCTGACACGATTGCACCACCGATCCTGATTTCTCTCGAATATATTTTCACTGCCACGCGTGTTCCCTGGACACTCGGTGAATAATAGTTTCTCTTTAACCGATAAATTATCGTAAATTCCAATGAACATTCGCGCACAGTAAGTAGACGAATCGTGGTGAGGCTGCTCGCTGGCGATACAGTCGTGCGCATCAAGAACTCCCGACGATGACGATGACGCGATGTCTAGGTGTCAACTGAGTACGACCTGTATTCCGCACGTGGCTTAAATATATTCGGAGAGCTCGTGCCCCGAATTGACTACCAGGGGGATGGTTGCCCCCTCCCTCTGTCCTGGTTGCACCCCAACTCACGCCGCACCGAGTATACGTGTAATTGTATTTAAAGAGCTGGCCAGGGGTAACTCGGCCCTTCGTGTTGCCGATCCTCGAATCCTGATGCGCCGTCGATGATTGGGGGTGGGGATATTGTGGTTAGGTGGAAGGGGGTTGAATGACTCTCTATAGCATTAGCGTGTGCAAGGTGCGTCTATGCAACCTATCTTTAATATCAATGATCATTTCTTCTCCACATTAGTCCATCTTCTTTTATCTTGACTGAAACGAATGTTCTAATTGAAAGAATTCGACAAACTTAAAAAAATTTTAGTATTGCGATCGTTAAATAAATGGCCGACTCATTTTTATATACGACAAAGAAATCCTTTTTGGGAGACACTATAATTTATTTAATAAATTCTTGTTGCTCTTCGAGATGAACGGACTTTGTAGCGATTGTCCTATTGCACCGTTTGCCGTTCATTGCCCCGCCCACTTTGCACTAGCTGTCACGTGATTGGCCCTCGCGATACAGCAGTTCCAGAGTCTACCGATGATTCAACCAGAAATCTGCAAATTAAGGGATTATTTGTTGCAACTACGTTACTAGATACTTTCACTTTGTTATTTGAATGAACGATCTACTATATAGCAGACAGTTCTTTCCATTTATCTTACATATTTTATTAAGATATTGTAATCTGATTATCGTTTTCAGTGCATTCACGACGCCTTGTCCGACTGCGCAATCGTCGAGGAAGCAAACAGGTCGTCACGCCACGCATATTTATAGTAAGAAGAAATTTTTATTGCGTTAAGGTACGGACATTTCGCGGAAGCTTTTAATTAGTTACGTTAACAGAAAATTGTCGAGCGACAGGTTACTGACAATGAGCCGGTGATCGTCCATCCGGAACAATTTTTCTAGTCAGGACCGTTTGGCCATTTCCCTGGAATGGCTCGGTTAAAAATCGTCCGTCCGGAACGTCGTCGCGCGTAAATTGTTTTACTACCCCACACCCTCCGGTTGTGGGCCCGATCTCGAGACGCGCAAGGACAATGGTAGTTTTGCGAATCGACGAAGGTACCGCTAATCGAACTTGTTGCTACAGGTACAAGGGTGGAGTCGCGGATGCGTGACCAAGCCGTCGAACGTATCCAGGGGATGAATCGGGCAAGGTCCCGTTTGTCGTGGTTTTTCGTCCCATTCAAAGTCGGCCGCGACTGGCGCCGGATTGTCTGAGCCATTTTGAAGACGGCTAGTACCTACGAGTTCCGTATCTTTCACGATCACCGGTGCGCGACGACGTGACTATACCGACGATACAGGTACCTTCCACCATGCAGACAGAATTTTCGTTTAACCCCTTTCGTTATTCCGATATCCTTCGATTGTTCCACCCTGTACGCTAATAACTCACGTAGACCACTCTTATTGCTTTACTTGTCCGTTTCTGGTACCATTGTCCTTCTCTGCGAAATTATTTCTCTCTTGTTTCTTCGGTCGTTCAAAGGATGGCCGAACAGATTGATTCTCGACGAGTCGAGTTACATTAGAATTTCTCGTCGGTAATTGTCGATGAACGTATCGAATCGTGGTATTTTTTATTGTAGGAGTTTTTGTCGAATACCGTACGCGTCGCTAAGGGTGAAGATTGATCTGAGAAAATTGGGAGGAATCATAATGTAAGGCTCGATTTCGTTTCTTTCGTTTCGGAACACCTTCGATTCGGACGTATGTAATTGAATTTTCGCTCGGTGGGGATTCGGGCGTGACACGCAGGTCGTGAAGGGCCGTCACCAGGAGCCCTGGACCACTGGATGTTTGATGGGGCTATAAAAGCCTCATGTGAAAGGACATTGTTTGGCTCAGCTGCAAACCAATGTGCGTCCCGTCGAGGACGAGGGATCCGGCAGAAAGGTGCATCTGAATCAACGATTGATTAGGAAATTAAGTGGCTCATTCTTCTCGCACGCGTGCGTAGATCACGATCGAGCGATACCGAACGTGGATTTGTCTAATCGTTCGGTCGATCTAGACGAGTTTGTTTCTCTCTCTTCCCGCGACTCGACCTACGTTAATTCTGATTTCGTTTCGTAACGAACCAAAGGGATTATCTTGCTCCGACTCGGGAAGAAATCTGCAATTTACGCGAGGAATTCAAAGTATCCAGAGTAATTTCGTCGAATTGTTCGTTCTTGTCGGACGGAGTTGTCGCGTCGCAATCTCCTCGACTTTCGATTTTAGAAGAATCGTCAAAACTGTAATGCGTCTTGCTAGCCTAACGAGCAGGCTTAATCTCCAGGTTCGGCCAGTTCACGATTCAGCAGCTGCAGGTATTTTGCGCTAATTGCTAGTACCGACTCGAGGTCTCGATGGCTTACGTCGTTTCACGTTAATACGCTCGATCTTTATCTGCTTCTGGTTAAAAGACCTCTTAACGTTATTCCGGCAATTTAGTTCCTCGTAAAGACAGTGTACTCGAGTCACCGCGACAGGGTTCCGAGGCAATTCTACCCTAACGATTTCCGAACAGAGTTTTCGCCACCACGAAGAAAAACCAGAGGAAGGTCACGGGTCCCTCCTTGCTCGGAACACGTCCTGCAACGGTGACGTGATTCATCCCAGAGTGAATGGTGCCGGACCAGGGAATGACACGAGTGTTCACAAGCTGCACCATCCCTCGTACCAACCCCTCTCTCTGGTCCCTCGAAATTCAGCCACGAGTGTTTCGCCATTCTTCCTTGTCCTTGTCTACGAGCCCAAAAGCAAGCTACAGCAAGTGTTCGCCCCCCTCGCACGCCTCGTCACCGGTAAACACCGCGATAGTCTCTTGGAAATTTATTCTCTGCATTTACTGCAATTACTACTGTTGTTCCTGTCAATATTTTCGACTTCTTATTCACTCCAAAAACTCAAAATCGGTTTTACCTCTGTTAAAATTACATATATCCACAAACGATAGGCAGAGAAAGCAACGATAGATCGGAAAGATTCCTGGCCAACGCTTGAGATTCGACTTTTTTTATCGATGGAAATCTTTCCATGGTCGATCTGACCAATCGATGCGTTCGCCTCTTACCGCAGAGCGGTTGGATAAATTTCGGTTTTCGCCCGCATCCCGGCTCGGGGGATGGGGTCCCACCCTCGGCTTGTCTCTTTCTAAAATCAGGGTGCATTCAGAGAACCGCGAGCCAGCAAGCGAGCAAGTGTTCCGCCGTGACCAATGGGCCCTTGCACGCATGTGCGCGCTTCCCAATGCGATATTAATATCGCGATTATCATCTACGTATTATCGCCAGCCCCTCGTTTCACGTTGCGCCGAACAACCATACGAAAAACACCCTGGATCGTGCAAGCGTGTGCACCATCACTGTTGCTCGCAACTTGTCGGTCGAATAACAATTTCCCTTCGATGAAAATTTCCATTTTTCGTTCCAGTTTTTATTTCGAATTGCAAGCAATCGTTTGACGGTTTACGACAATAATTTGTATAGAGAAATCTGGTGCATTCTCGTTGTTTTTTTTTCCAAGGATCTTGTTACTTTAATACTGGACCTGTGTCACGAGTATATTATTCGATCGTTTGACGACTAGCGTTCGTGCATAAATTTAAACGCCTCGATAGATCTTCCCGGTTTGGATTTCGGATGACGCGGATCACGCGTACGCAGAACCCTTCGCCGACCCATAGACGTAACAAATCTTATTGTTCGTCTCCCTTTTACGAGATTCTATATGGCGCGACCACGTTGGATGCTGCGGGGCGAAGCCTGAATTATGGTCGCCGCTGCGGGGAGGTGACCATAAAGGTGATTCGTCTCGGTTCTGCAAGTGTCAAAAGTCTGTCCCTAATAGCTTTTCCAACGAGACGACACTGGCTCATGTATTATTAATATTCGCCCGGAATTGCCGCAAACGTTACTTACTCGATCATGATTCAACCGTCTAATCTATATTATAGTTATTATTTCGTAAGAGAAATTTCGTACGATCGATCTCGATGATTTCGACGATTCTAACGTGTGTGCATTTTGTAATTCTATTTATCCCTAGACACCGAATTATCAGTGTAATGATGCAATTAAGTGGCATTGTATAGATGTGGAGGAACGCTGTGATCTCTCGGTAGCGTTTAATGTACCCCGCGGTCGAAATTACGTTGCTCCGGTCACGTGGCGTGGACATATTGCCCGTGTCTCGTGGAGCCGAGTGCTCTGTAATACGACACGTGCCGCTCGGATGCCCCACGACCCGAACGTGGACGACCCTGCCCCCCGTGTTCGGCGTCGTATTTAACCATTAGGTACTGTTTACTCGATTTTAAGAGTCAATTCATTCTGCGAAGCGGGCACACGCGTGGACCACGACGCCGTCATTGTGATATACTTTTACTTTTCGAGTCGTTGGAATTTGGATGGGATCCGTTTTGTAATCACGGTCATTTAATACGAGTTAAACGACAACCCTTTCTTCTCGAGAAAACATTGATCGTTTCGATTTCGTTGTTGTTGGAAAAATAATAATTTACAGTGATCGAAAGAGAGATTTCGAATCTGGCAGGAAGGAGGATCCCTTGGAGATGCAGGTGACACGGGTCGCATGAGGAAACAACGCTGAACCCCCCGCAACGAGCGATCATCGGCGGGGTGGGTTACTTGGACCCCCTTCTCGACTCTCCCTAAAACACGACTCACTTGGCACCCAAGTTTTCTGCATATAATACGACGGTATCGGGCCCTGGCCCCCCTCCCTGCTTAATTTAATCCAATACAATATGGTTCCCCTCACCTTGTCGTTCGTTCACCGGAGCAAGGGGTGCGTTAAACGGGGTGGGTGGCTTTTTAAAACTGTGCCGATCTAGATTCACCGTGAAACCTCATCCTATTATGATCGATCTAATCCTGATTGAGCCGGACAGGTTTTTTACTTTCGCGGTGTACCGACGATATAGGTACATCTCATCCTCCCTTCAATTTCAGAGGGAGTATTATTCTTTCTCTTCATCCGTCTGTCGAACAATTCGTCGAGTTTTCAGACGCGAATTCTTAAATTGATCCCGAGAGAGAAATTTACGGAAAAAGTATTCGATGAACGAAGTAACTGTTAAATTTCGCGACAAAAGAAACGAACCTGTTGTAATTCTTGTTTGGCAATTTGCCGTTTAGTGCGAATCCGAGTCGCGTTTGCTGCATTATCTGTGCGCAGCAGACTGTGACGTCGCCTTTCGATAATTAGAAGGCACCATCGGCCGACTTCACCTGTACCCTTCCGGAGGACAGGTACGCACAGGTCTGGAGTAATCTAATAAATACGAAGCTAAGTCGCACGGGGCAGGTATCGAAGGCGCCAGACTGCAACATCCTTCAGACTTCTCGTCGCCAAGACCTTTCCGCGACGATGACGATTCGTAGACTTTTACTTACTTTGTGTGTTTTTTTTTCTTCTCTTTGGTATCTACCTATCACCTCGAGCGATCTCTCTGGCATCTCGTAAATTGCCCGTTGACCAAACGATTTCTTTTTCGGCGAAACTTTATGATTCACGAATGAAGGATATTTTTTTTTGGTTCGTTGCTATTCGAATTTTCTAAACTCGAATCGTCGTCGCGCTTTCAGTTCTCGGCTTGACTCTTTAAATGTGGAAAAACAAAGAGAGAGAGTGGGTGGGAGGCAGAATTACGATCGACGGTTTTAGCGACGTCCGAGATTGTATTTTCGACTCGACGATTGTCCCTTCAGCTGTGCTTTCTTGCACGCCGCGCCGTCGATAAATCACCCGCCATTAGACAGAAAAATATTTTAACTCGGTTCGACTCGGAATCGTGCGGGAAAAGCAGCGAGTCGTATCCACTCGATCTAACGTAACATTATACGTGGAAAAAAAGCAACAAAAAATTTCAAGATCTCTGTATGAATATCAAATCATTTCATTTATTCGAACTGCTGTAAAACTATTATTGTTGCGAACGAATCAGGAATTGACTCCGGGAACAAAAAAAAAAACAGTTCCATCGTAGATGTTGATGTTCAATCCGGTTGTTTGATTGTTCCGTATACGCCGTACGATTCTGCAAAGGAAGAAAAAAATAGTTCAAAACGACACAATAATCAGGGTTGTTTCTCGTTGTTCGTCGAGGAACGAGCCTTAAACGATTCTTAATAACGGAGACCGGGAAAGTTTAGTAATTAATTTCCGATGGATTTCGTCGGTGATGGTGTTGGTGATTCGTGTTTGCCGTGGGGATCGGTAGCGGCGGCGGTGACCTGTCACGGGCCGCAACCCCGAGGAGATGGATTTGTTTCGCAGCTGTGTACACTGCTTAATGTAGAAGCCACCGGGGACAGGGATTGCTCCTGTGCTGGTAAGGTGTCCCTAAATCCGAAAGCTAACGATGATATGCTCGTTTCTTCGTCGAAGATCAACCAGTGTTAAAGCGTCGACAAACGCGTGCGCGCGCCCCAACGAGAAAAGAAACTCTCGGCTCGACGATCAAGCCCTAGGCAAATAAACACGTTTTCTTCGGTTTACGTACACAGGGGTATATCTCGACGAGTCGTCTCGCTAAATAGCATCCTCGTTCTCGAGAACGGGCGGTTGATAGTTCACGAAATTCGGGTCTCGACCACCGTCTTCCACGTTTTCCATCGACGATTTCTTCCTCGTGGCGTCGTATTCCTCGCCAAGCTTTCTGTACGTCTCGGCACGGTTCTCCAGAATCTCCTTGATGATCTCTGAAACGGAAACATATTCGGAATGGTGGTCGTGCTCGCGACAGATTGACAGACGAGGTGGAAATTCGATCGGTTGCTTTCGAAATATCGAAACGTCGCTACGTGGACGGTTACACCGCGTAGATACAGAATTTATTTACGATTGCGCGGTGTCCGAAGCGACAGCAGGGATTCGTCGTGTCGCGACATAGTGGCACCAGACCGTGGTCATCGATGATTGTACCTGAGGCTTATGTCTGTCCGTTTCGACTTAGACCGTCTTGGCTTCCAAGGGTATACAATAATGAACGACGGCGCAGGAGTCCTTTTTCCCTGTTCAATGCTACAAAGCCTACGTGGACAAAAGTGTTGTTAGCACGGCAGGAGGAGGTGCAAAGAGGGCCTTCCCTCGGTGTCACCGACACCTCCATAAATCCGAAGTCAATACGTCGATGACGTAAGTCGCGCGATTCGGCGCGTTACGTGCCAGTTACGTCGTTCGAAGTGCGATTTTTTGTTTGTATTTTTTAATCGATATTTTCCACCACGTCTATCCTATACGGACAACATTTACCCATGAGTAGTTCTCTGCTCTCGATCATATTCCCCATCTCTTTTTTCACTTCCTTCATCAGCCAAGGAACGAATCCTTCCTCCATATCTGCGCAAGTAAATAAATTTCTAGGCGCGACGTACTAGGACGATCTCGCGGGAAAGGGGATTAAAACGAAACGGTAGGCGTGCATGGATATCGAATTGGATAGAGCATGTAAATAAAGAAAAATTAATAAACCTTTCTGATTAACTAATGCACAAAAAGTAGCAGTGTTCTTGCGAGTTCACGAACCAGCCTTGATCTCGTCCAGTAGGAATCCGGACATCTTCAATCCCTCTAGAACTGCCGGAAGAAGTTCCGCGATGTATCCTGTCAGTAGGGTGGCCGCGGCTATTCGTTCCTCCGTCTCCCATTGGGCTTTCATCGCTTCCTCGTGTTGCTTTAATCTCTCGTCCTGTCGCGTATCGGTGTAAATTAGATTAAAAATATGCCAATCCAATTCCAAAGCTCGATTTCTCGCGCGTTCCTACCTTTTCCTCCCTTATTCTCCTCTCCTGTTCTTCCAGCCTCCGAGCTTCGGCCTGTTCCGCGGCGCGAAGTTCCAAGAATTTTCTCTGTTGCTCCTTAAGCGCGGCGATTTCCTCTTCTTCGAGGACCTCTATCAACGCCTGCTCCACCGTCTTGCCGACAAGCGTCTCCAGAATCGGTTGCACCTCGTAGTCGAAGTCGAACAGCTGCGAGCGACGTTTCCAATTAGAAATCGTTCGATCGATTTTAAGATATCGGTATACTTACGTCACCCGGCTCGATTTGAGTGCCGACATCCTGGCCAACTTTGGGTGCACAGTACGGAGGTGTCGATGGCCTGTCCAGGAAGTAGTCGGTCTGCGTCGAAACGTCGAACTCGTCCGGCTTGTCGAACAGCTGTGAAATAATAGTTTCCCCGACGTTAATCTCACGTTCGGAAAAGAGCAATCGCGATTAAAAACCGATACTTACTTCTTCGAGATAGACTTCGGTTTGCACGGGCTCGTGTTTTCGACCTGGTACCGGCGGCGGTGACCCTATTCTCAGAACTAGAGCTTTAGTGGCCTGTGCTTGAGCCCGTTTCCGCGCCAAATGTCTCCTCCTTGCTTCCGCTTGCCTCGCCGCAATCGACTGTTCTCCATCGATCTGCGACAAGCATGCAAATATTTCACTTTTAGGACCGACGCTCGACCGTCCATGTTCGCCTATGAAAATCGCCTAAGTCAATGTAATATTCTGCAGAAATGCTTTCACATTATTGTACCATAAATCGATGTAACCACCAAATACGTTCAATTTTTTTTAGATTTTTTGACTCTAATCACTTTCATAATCACCGGTACAAGATATTTTCTCGTGTTTACTACCAAACGCCTAATCGCGTGCCTCTTGGTTTATTAGTGCATCGATGATTAAATTACTTACGAGGGTAGGAGCTGCGGCGTACGTGCTTCCGCGTACAACACGCCGGTCAAACATGATATTCCCGAAAGGAATCGATTGATCGCTGAAAATAAAATGAAAAATGATTCTGTGTCGGTAACGACAAACCAGGGACTATTTCGATAAAATACAAGATATTTCGTTTTCGTAAGATAACCGTCGTCGTCGTTGGGCGAACGTCGAGAAGTTTCCAAAAACGAGACGACGAACACACGATATCGCGGGATTAAGTGATCTGGATCGGCTCTAACTTTTCAAGAGCCTCGATTTCCTCTTGGTACTTGATTTTTCCAGACAGCTACCCGCGTATTTCCTTTATCCATTTTTAGACGACACCAAGAGAGAGGGAGGACGCGATTCCAAAGAAGGGGGCTGAAACTCCAGGCCCCCGGATAAACTTACGCCACGTCGTTCTTCTTCGGGATCTTCGCGCGCTCGTCCAAGGTCGAGGCAGCGATGGTCGTCGCGTTCATCATTCCGAGAGTGAAATCGACGGTGGCCTTGAGGGCGGCCGGACACCTGGCGTTGTGGTTGCTGTGACGTACTTCCGGTTTCTTGGCGAGCGATACGAGTGATTTGAATCTCGATCGAAGAGGACAGTTGTCCATTTCCTCTGAATCGTTCGAGGTCGGTCCGATACCGAGTAGAGCAGCGACTTCCGGTGGCGGCATCAGAAATTCTCCAGTCTTCACCGTGGTGATGAACGGTTTCTTGTGAAACGTTTGATTCTTTCGCGCGATTCTGCGTTGCTCCTCCTTCTCCTGGTCCTGGATCCGTTTCAATTTCGCGTTCAGCACTTCGTTGAAGTCCTCCGTAGACAGAGTGATGCTCGGTTTGATGGTCGGCACCTTCTCCAACGATTGCAAGCTGTCTTGGCTTCGGCTTATCGTCTTCTTCTTCAACGGATTCGCATGGCTGGACTGTAAGCTCGCCTGGATCAGATGATCGTTCGATCTGCTGAGACGTTTCCGATCGATCAGATTGTTATTGCAGTTCTCGTATCGCCTGACTTCCGATCCGTTCGTATCGACGTCGTCGCCGTTCACGTGGAGAAGCGGTAGGTTGCTGTCCAAACCATCTTTCTGGAGGATCGTGAATGCCGGCGGATCCTTTCGATCACGAGCGAAAGGATCTCCGTTGGCTGTTGGCGGCAGCGCGGATATTTCGGCCGGCATCTCGCTCTTCCTCCTCAAAATTTTCTCGACCGTTTACCATCGATATTCATCTCTAAAACTGTCCGTTCTTCATTCGTTCTTCTCTTACTTTTCAATTCGAACAACGAGCCTCTCTAGGTCCACCAAAACCGAAGGAAATTGAACGACGTGAATTCGTTCGGGGCGCAGTCCGACGCAGCTCCAATTCCTTAAAGTGGAAACGGTCGGCTGGTGGTCAGACAGCGAACAGGGAGGACCGTGAACCGTAGACGGACCGTATCCATAATGTCGCGACAACGCTTGATTTACTCGAATTGCAGCAGAAACGCGAATTTATCGAATCGAAGGGAATTCATTCGAGTGTACTTTCACCAAAAGTATTGCCGGCGAAACGAGAAATTTTCAATGAAATCCACGTTAAGAACGCGCACCGAGACACTGGCGTGGTGTCATGGAAAAAATCGTGGCAGAAGGGGATCGACGACGAGAGGGTGGCCGCGCGCCGGTGTTCACGGCATTACTAGCCGGCTCGGAACACCGCGGCCGAGTTCACAGACTGGACAATGTCCTTAGAATCGACCGACATAGACCGCAGACAGGGAGAACGTGTATATTTTTACCGTGCGAGCGGCCACTCAATAACGCTGACCATCGTCAACTTTGCGCATGCCTAAGTGATGCCGAAGGGGTTCAAAATCGGTGGTAACTATGACCACGTAGGTGTCCGTCCACGTTTCGTGCACAACACCCAGCGTCGGAGGTACTCGTGCATATACCGAGCCAAGCGAGCCCTTCCGTCTAGAACCTCTCTCCTCAAGGTGAAACACGTTACGTATGACCGATCGTTTCTCGTGACGTTTTGCCTTACCTTGCCACCGTATCCGTCGTCTACCTGGAGACTAATAGCACCGTTTTAATTGCGTGATTCCATCTAATCGCGTGTTTAGATCCCGCTCTCTATTCTCTGTCGATCAATAATCCTGTATCCCACATTCGAGATCACTTCGTCGTGTCTCGATATGGACCAAATAATTTTCTAAACGTTCACACTCGATGTGTTATCTGTTCGTTTATTTAATATGTCCTTTAAAATTTATAAAACACGCTGGTCTACTAGCAAATGACTCTAGTGGCCTGAAAATTCTCTCCGGAGCCAAGCATACTGCGGCTCTGCCCTTGAAGGTGAATCATGCGAGTCGCGTGTCTCGCGCGAAACGCGTCGAGCTGACTGCGTGATTCGAAATCACGAGTCGCGAGAATTATTGGACGATCGCGATAAGATAAACGACTCGAGAATAGTATATACAGTTTGGATTTACCCGTGCGACATTTCGTTTTTTCTTTTTTTCCACTCGCAGAAAGAAATACATCGAAACAACGAATCATTTTTTCTTCGCGAATGCGGAGGATATTCGAAGAAGGCAAAACTGCGGTTTCGCGAGTTGCATATCGCCATGTGACCGTGACGTGTTGGCGAACGCGCGATTAAATCTGCTCGCGGTCGTTCCCTTCTGTTGGTCGTCCACGAAGTAATCGACGTACGGTCGACCAACGTTTACATCGCTATCCGTGGATCACAACTTTTCGGTAGCGTATAACAGGCCTTCGCGGGTTTCTTATAGCGCGCACGATAATGCTCGCGAATTGATTGGTGGAACGTAATAATAGATGAGCGAAACAACCACTGCTTTATACGCTATAATATCAATCTTTTCCATCGGAATAGGTATTTCGTCGGAGACGCGAATCGATTTGAAGGAACAACGGACTTAGGAAACACTGTATTTCATTGCATTTCGGGCTGAAAAGCTTTGCAGGAAGTCGAGTCTTTGAGTAATAGTAATCGAGAGTTCGCCAAGGACGACGACTTCCGGCGGCGATAAAATTCAACTTAAGGGTACCTACGTTATTGTTCGCAAAGTTATTATAGTTTCCTTGTCACGTTATCGGCAACTTGGATCGAGATGGTTCACGATGCGATAGGGAAACTTGGGAAAAAAGAACCTGTGCCACAAAGTTCTTTCGACGCTCGCCCACCGGGTTTTCAACGCTTTCGCGAGAAATTCAATTCGTTTCGCGTCCAAAATTCTAGTAACCGGGGATATACTTACGCTGGTGGATTCCTGTATTTTTTCTGGATGTGCAAGATCGCCCGCGGACTTTTAACGAAAGCGTACGTCTGCCTTTTCTCCGATTCCGTTGTCGGTACGTTGTATGACTGTAATCCTCGGTTGCACATTCGGCACATTTCGGTAGTTCTCGAAGCCATTGCTCTTCTTGCAGTGGTTCGTTTCGATGAAAGATTTTGTCGTAAAGATCACCGGTTTCTTGGAACAATTTGACACCAGTTCGGATGTAATACGTTTTCGAAGGGAGTCTTCTTCAGGATAGAGACACAAATCTTGCGCGAACCGTTTTGCATCGAGAGGTTTCTTTCTACGTCGATTGTAGACAATCAAAGTGATAACCCTAAAATCCGGGGCGACTTTGTAAAACGACTGACTTTTAGCTGTGTAGTCAAGGAAACGGAAACAAGTAGGGAGCTCTTCGTATCGATGTAACTTCTGGAACGACGGACATAAATCGTCGAACCAGAGTTCCATCATTGATCTCCCAAGAAGAGAAGATGGTGATTAATCGTTATTATTTTGTGCATAAGTATAACGACAGGAAGCGAGAAATGCATTCGTGTGACCGATGAATAGTGGGCGCGGAATATTAGTATTTCTTAACAATTTTCAGCTTAAACAATTGCTCCCAATTTGCTCCCTCGGAATTTAAAATTGCTCCCATCGCAACTATTATATTTAATAAGGTATTTGCAAAAATTTGTTGCCTGCAAAATAGACGGTTGACTGTTTTTGTTCTTGACAACTGTTACAAAAAGACTTTATCAACGGATTTAAATTTTCTACGGTTACTAAGGATGGCACCCTCCTTATCGACGGAATCGAGTGGATACGTAGATGATGATTTTACTGACGGTAGCATCTGCAGGTGTCTACGTTACCGATATTATCTCAAGTTTCGCGTGAATCCCACTAGGGGCGCCATCGTCGTCTGACTCCAATCTATTCGATCAATTCACGTGTTACCACCTCTTGTAATTGATATTTACAAGTTTCCTTTAGTTTCTCAATTTTTTTCGGCTACACTTTGGGATCATATTCTTGTCCTATCAATTTTAACGGTTGGTATATTTTACGTTCCAATCCGAGGGATAAGTAACTTGAATTCTTCGGGTTAGATAAACGACGTATATTTTTTCCTATCGGTTCCTCGACATCTTTGAACGAATCCTCGAACGTTTCGAGTAAAAAAAAAAGAACATTCTAAAACTGAGACTAACGTCCGCTGCTTCATCGAGGTTTCAAATGTTTGAATTAATACGAGGGTGGAGACGCAAACGGGCGTTTCGGGTAGGAATGCCTGTCCTTCCTGATTCGGTCCAAAGGAGGAAGAAGAAGGCTCCGAGATCAATTCGAATGAAAAAAAAAAAAATAGAGAGCACAAGGAGACGAGGGATTAGGGGGTGGAGGAGGGGAAGAAGTAAAGTCAGGGGCGTAGGAGGAGAGACTCGACGAAGAAGGAGGGACGAGGAAGAGGGCAAAGATTTTGGCACCCTGCTGAGCCTCCTAATTGCCTCGCCATCCTTCCCTCGAAACGTCCAGCACGCCCTTGAACCCTCTCCCGGTCCACCTAACATCCTAAAAGCCTACCGAGCTCCGAACCTCTTCTCTTTCTCTCGTATTTCTTTGCTCTGCGCGCGCGGTTGCGATCCTTCCTCTTCCTCCTCGTCTACCACTCCTTTCTCTTCATCCAGGACGCTGAATAAGCAACATCATCTATCACACTGCGCGAAACGATATATTTGTTTTCGCCGGACCTCTTTAATTATTTACATCCAGCCCCCGAGTGAAACCCTTCGGGTTTACTTTGCCCCTCCCGAGAGCTTTACCCCCGACCTTTCCGTGGTACGACTCGCAACGGTTCCATTTATACGCGTACATACATGTATACGCTACATCCCAGGAAAACGCGGGACGAAGCAAAGTCCCAGTGACGTCGCAAAACCAGAAATATCGTTCTCCTCTCGATTCAGATTCGCCACAAACGGGACCGTTCCCTCGAGATGAATCGGTCGGTCGAAAAGAAGACGGACGATTATAGCGGTGGAATGCCCGTTCTGGAATTCGTGATGAAATTCGATCTCGCTATTGGAACCACCAGATAATGACTAGGAAGTCTGGGGGCGTGGTAATGAGGGCCGGGCCCGAGCCAGAGCAACTTGTTCGGATCCTCCGCGCGACTGCTCTTTCCCCCTGCCTATTTCGCGTTCCATCGACGTTGCCCAGGCCCCGTGCCCGTGCCCGGTAACTTTTCTAGCTGGGGTACACCCGTCTCTCTAGCACGGTGATAAATTACGCCCGAGATATCTGCACCTCCTCCTGTCCATTTGCCAAAGGTACGTTCACGTTGCTCCGGTAAAAGACACCCCTTACAGCCTCTCGGCCGGGACCGAGAATCGTGGGCCCCCTCGGCTCTCCACGAAAGCCCACTTCGTCTTCTTTGGCAGTTTCATCTGGACCTACTAGGCATAACGCATCAATCTTGACCGCGGAATCAGGACCGTCCCGCGCCACTGTCCATCTTTGGGCACGTGAGAGAGGTCGGTGGTCGTCGAGAAAAATTTTGCTTGCCCTACCATCGTTCGTAATACGGCATCTTGGAGGCGATTAGAGAGACGGCGCAAGAACGATCGACGAGGAAAGACCGGCTGGCGCGAGCTGAAAGCGGAAAGTAAATACGTGTATAACTTATTATGCCTTTCGTGGAGAAGAACCCGGTCCGTTCTTCCGTGAGGAGGCCACGGAGCCTCGAAGACAATTCCACGGGAATTAGTCGTTCGAAGTGTTTGCCCGCGTTCGAATATTTCACGGACGACCTTTCGTTTTCGTTGAAAAGGATCTCTCTTTTTGTTTGTTTTACGCGGGGCCTCGATTGTCCCGTCGACCAAACAGAGGTAAAGGGAGGCTAAACAAGGAAGCGCGCGTCTTCTATCTGGTATAAAGCGTCTTCTCGGGCTGCGTTCGTCGGTCGTACCGGGGCCTCGTTTACACCAGTCGCGGGGGCCAGCTTCTCGTTCGCCATCTTTGTCCTGCTCGTTTTCTCTGTCCCGCTTCATTCGTCTTTCTCCTTTTTTGCCGAGCGAACGACCCGTACCGAGTCGAAACGTCGCATACTTCGGGAAGATAGGAGGTCGCGCGCGACCGCAGCTCGAATTTGGAACAAGGCCGATCTAATGCGCGGACAATGTTAACTGATGAACGAAGCCGGACCCGTTGCAAGAACAATGCAGTCACAGGGAAACACGGGAGAAAAAACAATGGGCTCCCATTAGCATCTACCTGAGTCTCTTGGGGTCTCCTCTCATGGCCAGTTCCCTTTTGTTTTCTTTCTTTATTTTCTGTTGCTCCTCGAATCCTTACTCCGCCGTCTTCTCCGCCCTTGTTTCTCCGTTCGGGCTGTGCAACTCTATTCCCGCAGAATCGAGAAAATTTTGGGTATTGCTCCTCCCCATCGTTTCACGGTTTACCGCTGTTAAATTGATTGCATTTTTCTTTTTCTTTCAATTTCGCCCCAGCTCTACTCGTCGTCGGTCCGGTTAACACGAGGCGCCGCTATTCATTGTTCGTAGATCCCTCTTCGATAGTCTAGGTTGTTCGCACGCGCGCGAAACTGTGTTTATATGTCTACGCCGTGAATTAGTTTCAAGTTTCATCCGGGGCAACGGTTTTGCGCTGCGTTCAATAACGATTCATCGTGGCATCTAAACGGATCATTGGCGTTGAGACTGAAGAGAGCAGAGGATGGTGTAATGCATCTCGAGTTCTCCTCTTTTTCCTTCCTCGAACTCTTCTCGAATAGCCCGAAGGGATAGTCTCGTGGCGCCGGTGAAATATCGTTTGACCGCAGGTGGAGCCTCTCGACTCTCTCGAAAAGCCATAGATCGTTTTTGAAAATTTCATCGTGCTCCCGAGACCCCTCGTTCCGGCGTCGAAAGCCGTTCCCCCTTCAGATCGCATTCGTTCTGTTCACCGGCCGCTTCCACGCCGCTAACCGATCGGTTGTTTATTGTCCGTGGCCAGCAATAACTTTCACTGAATATATTACCGAGGCGATTATTTATTTTTTTTTCTTTCGTTAAGGCGTTCTAGAAATAGCTGCGCCATGTTCGACAGCTTGAAATGACAGGGTCACCCACCGATAAGGTGTCCAACAGGTAACGTTACGTTGGAATGATAAACTAGTGTCGAACATCGAATAATTTTTGCTCTTTTTTATGACTACGTTCTCTTCACTTACCTACCGTTTTAGCACTCGTCGATTGTTTCGCTTCATTCGTCGTAAAACATCGAGACTAGTCCTTTGATTTTTTTCTCGAAAACGATCGGGGAAAACAATTTTCTCTTAAGGTGCGAACAGCCCTAGCTGGTGTCGAAGGAGGTGAAATTTTCGGCGCGACACCTTGCACCTGTGCGATCGTTTTTCTCTCATCGGGGTGCTGGCCGAGCTATCTTCGATTTCAAGCGTCACGCAGTGACGATGCGATCCTCTCTCGGGACGTCCGATACACGGCCATCTCTCGAACCACCGTTTACATATTCCGCCTATGTCATCTTGCCGCGAAATTCGTGCTTTACAGGGAGGGTCGAACATCGGCCGAAAAACGTTCGACCGAAACAATCACGCTCGTCTCGTCCCGTTTACTTTCGTGACAACCAAATCACTAGTCCTCGAACACCATCCACCTGTATCTCCCTGGATCGTCTAACGGAACGTAGCCAACAACTGTTACAACAATGGAAAAAACCGCAAGCAACGAGTTTCGTTCGGTGGTTCGAACCTCGTGCGATCGATTAACGAGGCCTCGGAGGTCGTTGTAGAACAACGGATCGCGTGGTTAACCATTTATTCGTGGCGTTACCTTTACCGTTCGCAGTAAAGGGACACGAGGGTGGTGTATACAGTTTGGACTCGCACGATCTCGGAAGGGACGATCTCGGCGTAGAGAGGCTTCGTTTTTGGGACGAAAGGCCCGAGTAAGTATCCTCGATCGCCGCGAGATAACGGTGGTAGCGCGTAGATCATGTAGCAGGATCGCGATCGTGAGCTGATAGTCAGCGTCGCGTTTTGTTCTTTCGGCGATGAGAGCAAGGATCAGATAATTCTTTCGGTAGAAGCGAGAACAGGGGAGTAAGAGGGGGAGGAGGGGTATGGCAGAAGGAAAACATCCTGACTGGTCGTTCCGCACCAGTTCCTGGTACCGGAAAGCAACGGCTTCGCGTCACCACCGGCCTTGCTCGTCCTTTCGTCGAGGAACAGGTAAAACACAGCCGATCCCTTCGTCTCTCTTTCTCTTTGTCCTCACGATCTCGTGTGTTCTCTCCTTCCGCTACTGCCCGTGACAAATGAAGTTTCACTGGTCGAGAAAGGTGAAGAGAAAAAACTGTCCGCGGTCACGAACGCGAAACAGTTAGAGGGGGTGCACTCTTTTTTGCGTTCTCGAATGGTTGTTCTTTTCTCCTTGTTTCGGCGTAGATCGATAAACCCTTATCTACACGAGGCCTTTCACTGGTCGAGAAAGGTGAAGAGAAAAAACTGTCCGCGGTCACGAACGCGAAACAGTTAGAGTTGTTCTTTTCTCCTTGTTTCGGCGTAGATCGATAAACCCTTATCTACACGAGGCCCGTATAAATATGGTAGCGCGTAGATCATGTAGCAGGATCGCGATCGTGAGCTGATAGTCAGCGTCGCGTTTTGTTCTTTCGGCGATGAGAGCAAGGATCAGATAATTCTTTCGGTAGAAGCGAGAACAGGGGAGTAAGAGGGGGAGGAGGGGTATGGCAGAAGGAAAACATCCTGACTGGTCGTTCCGCACCAGTTCCTGGTACCGGAAAGCAACGGCTTCGCGTCACCACCGGCCTTGCTCGTCCTTTCGTCGAGGAACAGGTAAAACACAGCCGATCCCTTCGTCTCTCTTTCTCTTTGTCCTCACGATCTCGTGTGTTCTCTCCTTCCGCTACTGCCCGTGACAAATGAAGTTTCACTGGTCGAGAAAGGTGAAGAGAAAAAACTGTCCGCGGTCACGAACGCGAAACAGTTAGAGGGGGTGCACTCTTTTTTGCGTTCTCGAATGGTTGTTCTTTTCTCCTTGTTTCGGCGTAGATCGATAAACCCTTATCTACACGAGGCCCGTTCGAAGGGTCGAACCGTATTTGGGTAATTTGTCGACGGTGTTTGGAACGGTAGTTCGTTACGTCCGATCCCGATCTCTCGCGTCGACGGGAACAATTTCCGCGTACGACTCGCGACGATTTTTCGTTCGGTTCGAGGAAAAGTTCAAGCGATCCAGGAACGATCTGTACGATGATACGGTGATCGTTAGACTGCGGATTTTATGCATTTACGGGGCTCTGTGAAATACAATAAAAAACAGAGCTTTCATCGGATCCACCGAATTTTCTATTTTACTCCGAACCCAATAGGATACTTATGAGGGAAAATAAATTTCTACGATTGCTCCTGTCTTTATAAAATTACCTTGGAAACTTTTATTTACATAAAAATCCGCAGTCTAGTGATCGTCTAATGGAACTGACGTTCGTGTTCTCGGTCGAAGCATACGTATCGACCCCAAAAGTCAGAAGGTCGTGACCGCCGGCACGATGATACGCAATGCAGATTGATCGAAGCCACGGTCGAATATTCGAGCGGACAGGGCGACTCTGTTCGTCGTCTGCGAGCAGATCGGGTCACGAGGAGGGCGATGTGACAGATGTGTCGTTGCGCCGTACACGATCGTGGCTTTGCAAGCCTTTATAGACGAGACGCGACGTTCCCTGAGCACGGATGGAAAACCGACGACGCATGGCGACGTAGCCACCGGGAGGACCTGGTGAACGGGGAAAACGAGGAGGAAGGAAAAGCAGAAACAGAAACGATACCGGGACAGATCGCGAGAGATACATAAATGCATTAACAAACGCACTCGACGTCGCCGCGACTCCTTTTCGACGTTCCCTCCACCCTCTCCCTCCCCTTCGACCCTAGTTGGTGGCTTATCTGAAGCGAGTCGCGCGAGGGATATCGAGTCCGCTGTCCGATTCCGTCCGTTCCTTATCGCGTTATACATCCAACGTTCGCCGGGCAGATAACGTCGAAATACATCCATTATTCAGGCATTTGTCCGCATATTACGTAGGTATCGACGTGCGTGTCCCGGTCTTATCGGTGTCGGCATATCACGATTGCCACCTTTACGTAAGAAGGATACCCGCTTAAACGCGGTTCCCGAAGGATATTAAGCGCGCACACCTCGGGTCCGCTCTCGGTATTTTTTTTCCTCCGTTTTTCTCTTGCATCGTCGCCGTGAAAATCTGGCAATCAAGCCGGCAGATCTGCTTCGTCCCGTGGTTACGTGCCGCGTCGTCGAGAGAAAAGCGATTTTTCGCCGGAATTGCGATCTCGACGAGTAAGCGAACGACGAGGCCACGAACGAGAGAGAAGATCCGGGGAAAATAAAATCGAGATGATTATTTATTTATTTTCTTATAAACGTGTTGACTCCATTTTTTCTTTATAAATTGCTTACATAGGCCAAATGTCGCAGGATATCCGCCATCCAGCTAATCCGCTTCGGAGAGCTTTCTGCACATTTGATTTAAAAGACGATGTAGAGTCGCCGTGAATTATACGGGGGACGTGGCTTCCGCGGCGAGACAGACTCGTCGAAAAATCTTTGGCGCGATCTTTCGGGGCGTTTTCTTTTACAACCCCCGCGTCCCCACGGTCACGAATTCCGTTCATCTGTCCCAACTCGACGATCTATCCGACGCGTTCATCTCGAAATGAGCGTATCTGTGTTTCTCTGGGGCCCAATGTCGAGGACGAAACCGCGTGGACGAATCGGTACGGTTGTTCGACAACTTGCTACGCGACCGTGAAACCTTTGTTTCTCTGTTGGCGACCGTATCGCGTCGGAAATATCTGATTGTGGAACGGGACCAATGTTCCGTCCGGTGACAGAAGGACAACGGATGCTTGTTGCGCGATATTTGTTGTTTCTAATGCCTAGATGCACAAACAGAAATTTACTTTACGGGTTTGGCTTGTTGGCGCGAAGGATTAGGGCCGATCGGTGATTCAGCGAATAATTAACCATACGGTTAACGATGCCTTTTTCTCTCGACAGAATCCATTGTGTATACACTGTGTACCCATGACGGTTTACCAGACGGGAAAAGAAACTGCACTGCTCACGACGACGAAAAGTTCGTTAGGCGGTCGCGATCGACGCGAACATCTCCCCCGTAATATTGTCTGCTGGTTGTATCGGTGCATCGAGAACCCACGTCGAAGACAGCATTTCGTACGGTCGAACAATAAGCGCGAACCTGAGCAGTGGGGCCGCGAGAATCTTAGAAAGTGTGTCGAAACGATAAAGGAGTATCCCTCTTAGGCGTGAAAGAGACGCGTCAAGTTTCAGTCGGGGGAGGAAGGGGAGAGGCGGACGGATACGAAAGGGGATGGAAAGATTGAACATTCAAAGCCGTGAGAATTCACCTGCGCGACGAACTCTGCTGAGCTCGAGTGAAACGGAGAGAAAAAAAAAAGAAAAACGAAGAAGAGAAGGTTTCACCCCCGCGTCTAGCGCGGTTTCGTTCTTCTCGCGCGTCCACCTTCCCGGATCCGACAGGCCCATAAATTGTCCAGTTTTAGGTATTTAAGCGATAGATCATGTTTTAAACAAAAGTCTCCGGTGATCCGCGCCGGATCGAGATGGTAAAAGTCGGTGGCGAGAGCGTGAGAGAGCGCGTGAGAGGACCAAAGTTGGGACGAATAGTGGGAAGGGGAAACGGGACGAGAGACGGCAGGGAAACGCCCTGACTTTTACGCCATATATACTGGACCAACCCCATAAATCCTTCATCCGTCTCGACTCCCGCTATCCACGCGGGTGTTTTCTAATATTTTGATTTATGCCGCTTTCACTGGGCTAATTTGCCGGCCTTTATCCTTTATTTGCGCGTTTAGGGGGTGAAAATTGTCCCTCGAGCTGGGGCGTCCTGCAGCCACAATGCAACAACGCCGAGGATCGCTTTCCGTCGGCCATTGTCGGGGGGCTTCTCTTCTCGCAGCGGTTTTGTTCGACGCCGAGGAACGTCGAAGGATCTCCTCTCGAAGGGCTCCGAGAAACCGCGGGGGTGTGAAGACGCGTTGCATCGGTTGCGAAACCTCCATCAATCGGGGGATACCAAAATATTTTCGAAAACTGCGGCTTGCTCGATTTCTCCGTGTCGAAGGAAACCGCCGACCGTGTGTCCCCCTTCTAAACGGAATCCAACGAGAAACTCGAATGCTGGTCGTCCCATCTAATTATACCTATATATTTACTTAATGTAACGAGTTAAATAATAAATTGGTTGTACAGAAAATTATTTAAATTCTTTAAACGCTATAGCCCGCGGTATAAAAATACTTTTATTTAAATTTAATTATAAAGGGAGGTTGAAATTTCATATCTAGTAAGTTCTTTCGTCGATCGTTGCATAAATAAATTTCGTTGCAAAACTCTTACATGATTAGCACTAAACCTACCATGCGCGGTCAAATGACCGTTTATGAAATTTCGTTTAGAATTTCTCGTATACAACGTTACTGTATCACCATGTAGCTTATTGACTTTTCCTATAATATACATACAACCCATTTTTCCATATTCACAACTTTCTTTATTGTTTGCTTTCCGAAACAAATTTGCTAAAATCTCTTTCTATATTAAGATACATATGTTTTTTTGAAGCGGTCATTTGACCGTTCATGGTAGGATTAGGTATACATGAAATGTCGGTAGGTTTAGTGTTAGAAATAGAGACATTGACCTTACCCATGGTCACTGTGTTCACTCGAGTCTCGCAGAGAATTAAATCCTAAAACACGATTGCTCGCGTATCGCGACGCTTCCGTAGAAGGGGTCGTCGTGCACGTACAGTGTCAGTTTCGAGGGCGGACAGGCTATACGTGCGATCATCGAAACGGAACGACGAATCGTAAATTACGAGCGAGCACACAACGTCGCGGTTCCTCTTTCGTTCCGGGCCCGAGATGATCGTGTCTACGCGCATTAAGCTCCGCTGGAAGGAGAGGAGAAAAAAAAAAACGAAGGGCGGGCGGAGAAGAGGCGCTCTTCCACGTTAAACTTCCTGGGGATCCACGTGGCCTCCCTATTGTGTCGCAACCGTTCTAATGATTCGTTCTGATCCGGCCTGTACCCTCCGGGGGTGCGTTTTCATAGCGTAGAATTCCGCGACGCGTCGTGGCTCCACCGGCGACCCTAATATCAACTGGGATATCGCAACTTCATGGGGAGATATTTCCATGCTTCCGCGTGGTCCTCGACGTTTGATACCAGTAACGTGATTGCTTAACCCTTCGCACACAATTATTTTTCGATTTACCGTCGAATAACTCCCTACCGCTTTAGGTGTTTTATTTTAAATGTACCTGAAAAGACAGGTGGCTGATAGGAAGGAATTTAAAGAAACTTTTTTTTTTTTGATTAATTATATCGATAACGGCATTGGAACTTTGCTGAGATATGGTATTTGTGGGATTTCTAAATAGAACGACAGAGTATTAGTCGATTTTGTAATGGAATCAATCGTGTACCTGAACTGTATACATGTCAAAAAAATATAGTGAAATGTAATACGTATTTAAACTGTCAATTTAAAAATGTCAAATGTGATTCGACGTAAGGGTACCTGTAAATGAAACTGGAGAAATAAAAAAAGGTGACTTCGAAAAGTTTGGACGAACGCGAAGAAACGCAAACGGTAGGTGGTACCACGGACCCCTCTATGGTCTTACGGGGTGTTTCTTTCGGTGATTGGGGTGGATATTTCGAGGGGATCACCCATGAACGAGTAATGGCTCGGTAATACGAAGGGGGAGGAGGTGAAGCACGCGGCAACCGGAAACGATTCAATTCGGAGACGTCTATTCTCGACCTTCCCCGCCGCCCCTAACTGTTAATTTATCGTTTGGTAAGTGACGCAGCTTATCGAAAGGATTCCGGGCCAAGAGACGACCATTGTTCGTTGTTTGCGAACCGCTTCGGCTCCCGCCCACCCCTCGATCGACGCTTTTCTACAATTTTTGACCGGTAGCAAAAGTTTCCACCGCGATTTCGGAGCAGTGCCAGTCTAACCGACGCCGAGAAAAGTTGTCCGCGTGTTACCCGCCGGCGAACTTTCCTCGATAAGGTGTTCATCTCCGCCGAAATCATCCTCCGCTCGAAGGGATTCGAAACGCGGGACATCTGTCCCGCGGATCCGTTCGATCAAGCCTGGATCGTCGCATCGCTTCGAGCGTTCCCTTGGTAAGCTGTCCAACCGATTCGCCGTCGGAATAATAGAAACGCCGTGACATCTTCGAAGCATCTGCTCGACGAGAGAGATGAAGACCAAGGAGGCCGTGGTTTCGAAATAAAGGAACTCGCGTACGGTCTATAAAGGTTTTGAATTCTCTTGCTTCGGTCTGCCTGAACTTCGGGGCAAATGTTCCACGTCTCGTACTTGTACCTCTGCGACTCCGAAAGCGTGTATTCAGCACCTTTACCTTGGTTTCTTCGCCAAAAAGTTTTCTGTGAATCTCACGTATCTTCGGATAGGAACCTCCGACACGGACCATTGCCCGAGGATTAATTTCACGGTCGATGATTTTATTTTTTTTTTTTTTTATCACCCAAGAAGAAACTCCAATTCGTCGACATTCCGGCCCCGTCGCGAGGAACGAGGCGTCGTTTATCAGCTGTCCGTGCGCGTGCGGCCCAATCCCTAATGAATTATTTAATTAGTACGGGTGCTTGATGGACGGTCCAGTACCTGCGGCAGAGTTTACGATCGTCGCGGGGACCGAAGAACGATGCTGCGTGAATGGAACGCGGGAGAATTTTCCGTGTTTCGATGATCGCGGGCGAGAACGTCGAATCGAACGACGATGAAAGCTTCGTGGAAACGCGGAGGGGGAAGGTCAGGAACTATGTGGCGTTGGCGCGTCTCGCCGCGAGTCCAGAGAATCCAACGCCGAAGCAGGAATATCGGGATAATGCATTGGGGTCCAGACAGGCCTTGTTTATAATGGGTTGAACAAGGGTGCTAGAAGCCAGTGGGGGCTCCGGCCCCCCTAAGGCGCGGGTCTTATGGGGCCCCATAGGGACCGGCGGTGTTAACCGGCGGGCAGTCTCACTGCGGTCGGTGTTTGCTCATGAGCCGCGCGTGGTATTTAGGGATAACAAGAGGGCCACTTCATCATCCGCAGGAACGACGACCCCACGATCCCTTTCTGCCTCTGCTCCGTGTCGTGTCCCTCTCCTTCTCTTTCCTCGTCCGCGCCTCTATCATTTTCTTCAGGCTCTCTTCTTCTTCTCCGGTCCCGATGGTCCGCGGAGTATCTCGTTTCTCCGTGATCCGCGCCATCCTAGACGGTACCTCTACTCCGCCTTTTGTTTCTCTTACGTTCGATCATCCACCCTCGCGGCTCCTCCTCCTTCCTTCGACTCGAGGTCACTTTGATTTTCGAGAACACGAATTCCACTCGTTAACGTTCCCCTGAAAACGCTTGCGTGAGATCGGTTCATAGAACGACAGACCACGAGCTGAAACGAGACTAACCGCGTTGCTGGTTCGCTGGGGAAAAACGTGGTCCAGGAATGATGGGGAGACTGGTATCGATCGAGGGACCGTCGAGAAATCACAGAAGGCGACGGCAGACGGTTCGCCCGCAGATCGATCGATCGGCCGGTTCGGCTGGCAGTGAAATAGATTCCCATGGCTCGCTTGACCGTGCCCGGGCATGCTTCTCTAACCGAAAAATCGTCGCATGCTGCCCGCCCCGGGGTATATATGGATCCCTTTTATGGTAATGCCGTGTTTATGCGTTGACAGTCGCCGGCGCTTCCGAACCAGGGAAAGTATGCAAATCCGTCGTAGTCAAAGATTGAATTTCATTCGGTAGCCTCCAGGAATGGGGCGACCCCGATGTCCGACATATATACCAGCGTTCGCGTCCGCGACGGAGATAACCTTTCGACACTCGAACGTACCAACGACGACGACGACGACGACGATTCTAGGCGTGCTTTTGACGAGAGTCTTCCTGCTTCCATATGCATCAACCACGTCGACACCGAGGCAGACGGGGCCTTTTGATTTTCGAGCGATTCGCCGTGCCTTTCCCGTAACGTCTCGGATGAGTATTTTTCAGCCCTGGTCCCCATCCCTTCATCTCTCGCGACCTGATATTCCGCTCGATTATCGTAAAAGGCGACCGTTAACGATTTATTCAGACAGTTTTTCCATAATTTCGACAGTCGAGCGAGTCGTTTTACAGTCTGGTGCGCGAAATCGCGCGGAAGTACAAACGAAACAGTCCAGAAATAGCATAGATTAGACACTAGACTGGAAATTATCGGTAACGAGAACGTACTGGACAGCTGTTTCTCTTTTTTTCTTAGTTACGAAGCAATTAAGTCAGATAAAAAAAAAAGCGAACATTTATAAATATTCATCGCGACGTACTCTAGGTCACACGGGAATCGCGTTTCTTAATAACACAGTTCACTCGCGAATAAATTTCGTGACGTTCAACGGTGTTTCCCGTGGCAACGAACGAACCTCCTCGAAGGATCGTCCCGCGCCTTTGACCTCGGGCCAGGAACTTTGATCCCCGGATGCAATAATTCTTCGGTAACTCGTGTCCTACTTCCGGTTCCCTAAAATCGAACCGTTTCGTTTAGTATTCTTTACCGTCCGTACGGCTTGCATTAGCGATACGCGGTGACAGATAACGCGTTGTCGCATGGAAAACATTCCTCCAAATCGTGGCGGGAAACGGGAAAAACTTTCCCCCGAAAATCGGAGCGGAACGAAAGCCACGGTCGCGAATTCGTTGGATCCCGGAGACGTTCGAGAAGATCGTCATGGGGTCGAAACGAACGGAATCTTTCGAGTCACTCGTGAATCTCGAGGGTCGAGCCATCGAAGCATAATTTTTCCATTTAGTCGGCCGTGCCCTCTCGTCGATTCCGTTCCGGAGATGCTCGATCTACCTCGCGATCGGACGGGTACACGTAAACAAACGCGCACTAATGCGAACTAATGTCACCGGTTCGTAACTAACGAGCCCCGGCTGTTGTTTCTACCGGTCGTTCCGGCGTCTCTCGTCAAAGGTAAAAACCTCTTGGACAGGTCGGCGGCGGGAACGCTCTCGAAGGTTTCCATCGAGCTGGCGATCCGTGTTCCGGGCTCCTTTTGCATTCTTCTTGAAGATCACGCGACCGATCTGTCAGTTCGAACTTCTTACTGCCTTAGATATCGGCGATATCGTTCGACACGCTCGAAACCGTGTTTCGGTGAGATTTTTCCTGGTCCGACAACCGTTTTCTCGGACCGATGATCTTCGATCTTGCATTTGTAAACACATCGGCCGAGTTCGGTCGACACAGCGTGGAAATCGGGCTGTCCGTTCGATCGGTCCGGTGACGTATATCGCGAACGGTCCTGTGATCGGTTTCTAGCCTCTCCGCGACGTTCGTATTTGCTCGGTGGAAAACGAAGAGAGAACACGATCAGGGGGAATCGTTTGTAAATTACCGGGCGCGCTTCGGCTCGAACGTCGAACACCGATTCTCCACCCCGTGTTGTAGCTCGAACGTTCTTTCCGGCGTTGACCGGCAGGAAATCGGTGTCGCCACGAATTCAAATTTGTACAAGCCCCGAACATCGTCGTCCCCGTCGCTCGATTCCGACGATAAACTACACGTTTGATCGGCTTGTAAACGTCGGAATCTCCCCGCCTCTACTCTCGGATTCGATTGTAGCTGCTTCGAGGGAACGATCGACACGAGGCGTCGACGCATATTTAACGAAGCCGATCGCGGGAAGTGAAGCACCCCAGCCAGCAGAATGTCTCGAGGGCGACGCGGTGGACGCGGGTGTATCGCGTCGAACGCATCGAGCCGGGAAATATCGATAATCAGGGAAAACCGATTCCAGATATTACGCAAGCTATTTCTCAGCATTTTTTATTAATACTACCTACCGACGGTGCCGAAGTTCAGCACCCAGATGTCCCGGCAAATTAGGGTGAACCGTCGTCGTTCTCCACTCGTGAATCTTTTCGACCCTTCGTGAAAGGAGATGACTATCGTTTTGTCCTCGGCGGACTACCGTTGCTACCGACGAAAACTTATGAATTCGACGCTAATTTATCGTCCGGGACCGCTCACCCTTCGTCCTGTGCATCCGGGATGACGCCTCTTGCCTGCTACCGAGGCTCGCTTCGAATTCTCGCTGAGTTCGAGAGATTAATTGCTCGCCGCCGTGGTACGATCTCGCGTATTAAAATCGGCTGTTGCTACACGCTCGCGGTCGAGACGGCTCTGATTTTCATCCCTTCGAGCGTGGCCGTTGCAATAATAAGTATGAAAGAGCAAACAGCGCAATTGTTCGCGCTGGAACGCGCGAGGTGGTAGTAAAAAAATGGGAGATATAGTAAGAAGCAACGACACCGCAAAAATCCCACCACGAAGAAGAAGAAGAAGAAGAAGAAGAACTCGAAGAAGTAGACGAAGATGAAAACGAAGACAAAGGGGAAGAAGGGTCCATGACGCGCTCGTGATTTCCTTTAGGCTCGAGCTACGGTGCATCCGCGATCCGGTACAGCGTCGCACACAAACACACAGACATACATACACATACACACGCACGAGGGGGATAATAACCAATTATTTTGGAGTATATAATTAGAAAATTACGGAGTCAGCTCCGACACAACGCAGGGACTCGTTCGGTCTCCGTTCGTCTCTGTTCGACTTCCGAGCGATTTCTCTCTGTTCTTTTCCATCTGCGGGTATCCCTTTTTCTCTCGCGGGCTCCTTCGTGTGGCGTCAGAATTGAGATACAGATACCACGAACCAAAGTATAGACCGTGTAAGCTCTCCGAGTCGCATGTGGTCGATCTTTCAGGCTCCTTTCCTCTCTTTTCCTCGTTCTTACTTCGGGTTCTTCGTTGCTGTTCATCCTTTCCTCTTTCGGCTCGGCTTTCTTCGTCTTTCTCTTCTTCCTTCCTTCCTTCCTCTTTGCAGCTCGTCGTCGCCTTCCTCCCGTTCTGTTCGTTTTCTCCACGCTGTTTCACTGCGATTGAGTGCGTGTAGGTGAGGGTGTAGAGGTGGGCCGACCTTATGGCCCTGGGCTACCGGGCTTCGTACCTAAGCTGGTCCTACTATACGGGGTGTCTCGCGACGAATAATCGTATCGTGACGTGTACACCGTGTACAATCGTCTCTCGTATAATCATTCGACAAACATTTTTTGATCGAATCAGAATATTCGATAGAACCCGGATGTGCTTCCATTCGACGAAACTCCGAGCATATCGAGCGGTCGACGAGGACACACATACGTTGTCTCGTGGAAACTTCGTTGACGGAGCCAGGAAAAATCACGGTTCGTCGCTGTACCGCGGTGGAAATGCATGGCGTATCGATCACGGTACCGTGAATTTCAACGAGCGAGATGATGACGCGCGAAAAATTAATGGCACCGTGAAAATGAAATATAGCTGGGAAATAATTAACTACGCCAGGGGATTACTGTAATGCGGTGGTTCTTAACGCTACGGTCACGAGATCTCTCGTGTTTTCCCGGCAGCGTTGAGTAGAAAAAAAAATTTATCCACACTTGCGTCGAGTTTAATTTATACAAAAATCCAGATTGTCGTTTCACCGTGTGCACGGGCGTTGCTTAATCTTTTATTGCCGCCTACCGAATTCGATAACATCCTCGCGTTGTATAAACAGTTTGTTTTTGCCCCGATGAATGTTAATTATTCCCCCCCCCCCCCCCCCACCCCGTTCTTCGGAAAGTGTGCAAGTTTTTTTCAATTAATTCGCTCGACAGACTCATCCCCTGTAATTACTAGTTACACCGTGGAATCCAATTCGCTGTTCGAGACACAGAAAATGTACGTGTTCGGAACACGGAGAGGAGGGCAGTTTTGAACGCCGTGTATACGAAGCGGTCGAGCCTCGCTCGGCATGCAGCTCGCGACGCGCTAAATTATTAATCCTAAATTCTTTCGCCGCCATAATTCTCGCCGGATGATTCGTCTCGAATTAGTTCCTATTAGCCGGTAGTCGGCCGGTTTAATTCTCGGCCGGGGCCTACGCGGGGGCCGAACGGTGCACTTGCAATTTAAAATCGACTTGTCGTCGTTGGCGGTTCCAAGAGGCGGCACGACGACCGGTTGTCGTGAGCCGCGAGACGGGTTATTAGGGATTCTCGTTTCGTAACAAAGAATCGTCGCACGATTACGATTAGAGACGAGGCGGGCTCGTTATCCGAAGGTAATCGAGCGAAACTCTGCCCGATTACCGGTGTCGACCGCGGTGTACTTTTCAGTTTTTCACGGACGGACCCACGGTCCCAGGGCCCGATTCTCCCTCGTTAACCCGAGAATCTTAACGGAATCTGTCGTGAACCAGAAGCAACTCGAATAATGTCTGTAAAGTGGTTTCACCGTGTTGCTGTCCGATTTACCGGTGTCGATTTCGGACACAGTATCGAAACGTTCGTAGCTGCCAGACAACGCCGCCACTGCCGCCGTGAATCGTCTCGATAGTAACGTCGAGATATGTTTGTTACAAAGAAGTATGGGAGCATCAGAGGTTTCATCGACGATAGATTATACACCCGGTACAGAAGCTTCACCACCCACTCGAACCGCAAGACCAGCCCCGTCGGATCGTGATACCCCGCGGACACATGCCGATAATTGCGTTTCGCAGTTCGTGAATTCCTTCATTCCTTCCTCGTCCGCGGTCGTTTCTGCTTTTCCTTACCGGTTGCCTCTGACCCTTCCTCGAATCTCTTCTTTTTGAAAAGTTTTAGAATTAATTATTTTGTTATTTTACTGTTTTCTGTTGAAAAATCGTAAGAAAATATACAATTTACAATGGTATTTGTATAAATTTAATAACAATTGCTTTAAATACTACTTACACTTAATATAAAGGCACCATTTTCCGCGTGGCCGACACAAGATCAGGTTGCTTCTATCTGTTTCGAATAAAAAGAAACATAAATGATTATTAATCTGTACAAGTGATACGCTAGTTTAGATTAAAATGTACGAGAAGGGTCAAGGAATCCCAATATCCAAATATGTCGTTACGTTTCCTGCCTCGCGTCGCCTTCAAAGGAGCCTGTCACTTGCCCATCACTGTATTATCCGATTTAATTGTTCGAAGCGAATCCTAACGCGTCCACGCTATGGATTTCCATGGCCAATATATTGTACAACATCGAAGGGAGCCCTCGAGAAAAAAAAGCGTGCTTCGCGCAGCGGATAGCAATAAACTTTCGATAAAAAGAACTGCTATCGGATCGAGTTGTAATAAGGACTTGTAATCGTTTAATTTATTGCAGCGTACCTACCACGCCACCAGCCTTCCTTTTCTTTGCTCGATGATTGGCTGCGCGGGGACATCCTCGATCTATCCGGTCGATCGAGACAGGGGATCGCGATTCGTATCGTTTGGAATTCGAGCGATTCGATTGGTAATAACAGCCCCGGTTCGCGGAACGTGCGTCGTTTTCACGCACCAAATTAATTATCTACAACCCGATGGCCGGAATAGTCAAAGTCTGGGGGGCGGTTCTCGGTAGGCGATCCATGTTCGTTCATGGCGCGCGCGTTACACAACTCGAAGCACAGATTTAATCGGGAATAATATCGACTTGTACAGAAGGGATGAAACCGATCATCGGTCGAGGCATGTCCTTCGACTATTCGTCTCCCTCCGTTGGTCTCGTTTCATCCCCCCTCGGAGAGGGATGAACGTCGAACGAGGCCTCGCGAGAAAGAAGGTAGGAAAAGGTTTATTCTCCTTCGTGTACGTGCGTGACGTCAATATGTCCAGGATAATAAGATGGCCGGCGATAAAGTGGTGGGTGTAGATACAAGATAACAATCAGCTGCAGTAGCTCCTGGCAATCTCGTGATTACAGGCTTAGCCTCCAGTCTCTGCGTCTCTCTTTCACCTTACACCGCGCGCGCACGTTTCTTTTTTTCCTTCCCTTTTCTTACTCTTTCGCCCTTGCCCCAGACCCGTCGTGTTCTCTCTATCTTTCGTACCCCGTTCTTTCACCGGCGATCTTCTTCCCTTCTCCTTGGCGCTTTGTTTCTCTCGATCCCGACGGGTCGGTCCACCGGAACCGTTCCCCGTCTCTTCTCCCTTCTCTGTCACTCTCTTCTTCACGGTTTCTCTCGTCTTTCCGATTTTCGCTCACCGAATATTACAGCCTGACGGTGCAAAACGAGAAGAAGCTGCCGCCGCCGCGTCGGTTCGGTAAGACGACGGTGTGCGACGGGGTAGGGCCAGGCGTGCCATCGCCCCCCCGGACCTCTCGCCGACCCCTTCGCCAGAGGTACCTCTTAATAATAATTTTGATCGGCAAATTGGCGTGGTGCATATTTCAGGCTTCGATCGTTATCTCGCGAAACTTTCGGCCCTACCTGCGCGGTTTCGTTCTGCGGTAAAAAGGACGCTGAGGGGGGAAGGGGGGTTGAAATACAGCGGAGAAGGGTAGAGCAGCCCCGGGGGCACGTCTCGCGGTCTCGTCGAGGCTCGAGACGGTGAACGCTGGTTCCTTTTTCTCTTTCTTCTTCGATACGTGAACCACGACATCACGCGTTTGTTACTTGACCCACAACCGGAAACGACGGTGCTTCGAACATTTCGATTCTCGCGAATCGCGGAGCGTATCTTTCGTACGTAACCGAATCGTCAACGACGTGCAATCTTGCTGCGTGTCCTTGGTAATCGTATTTGCTAGGTCACGTTTGTAAAGTTTCACGATGTTGCTGGACCTTGGAGCTTTCCGATGGAATAGTTTGGGCGTTCGGCGAGTGTCCGTACGAACGACGGAAACCCTACTGCTCGATTTCAAACGCAAATTCGCGTACGCCGCGAGTCCCTTTGCGAGTTTCGCCCCGTTCCTGCCAAGGATCTCGTGGTCGACGAAGTTAGTCCGGGACGATTCGATCTACCACCGGCTATAATCGAATCCTGGACAAGCTTAATCCATTCCTGCCGACGCTTATGACGCCTTAACGGGTACGATTCGGACCCGAGAGGGCCAACTAGCGTACGACGTTTCTCTGTGTCGGTTTTCGGTAACTAATCGTGAGTTCTCCATCTATTAAGGTTTCCACTGGATACGACTTGTCACCGAGCTCGCAGGATCCTTCGCGCGGTCCTTTCGGGCCAAAAAGGTGGGAAAATACGGTCGCTTCTCTGGACTGAAAAAACACGTTTCGCTGCTCCTAACGAGACGTCAGATTCACGCGTCGGCAAGCGTCGAGGCCCTCGAGAAGGAATCGCATCGTTTCCATCGTCGGGGATCGTAAAAATTCGGGTCACGAGTCCCTGGCAGTAAATAAAACCATTGTCTTTTTCTCCCCTCCATCGTTGACATATTTCTTCGCGGTCCTCGCATCGTTCCGCGCGCGGCCTATCGATTATCCCACTCTCCTCTAGTTCGGCGAAACGTTAAACGATGAATCTGCGAACAATCTTTATTTACTTTTTTTTTTATTTTTCTTCGAATGGACAGACTCGAACGATTCTTCGATTTCGTCCATCGTGTCGATCGTCATCGTTCGAAAAGTTTAAATGTATATTGCGATATAGAATATCTATGAAACGCAGGCGGAACATTTACATACACATTCGTTTTGTTTTGTTCATTTGAAAATGGTTTTCGTACTCGATGGTCGATCGTGCGGTTTACCAACGGTTGCAGCGAAAGAAGTTTCACCTGTTCCCGCGGGATGGCAGCACGGTTACCAACAATACCCCTCGGTCGTTCGGAAAATCCTCGCCGAAGGGATGTCGGAAAAAATTTTTCCACCCTTGTAGGGTAAAAACACCACGCGTTGCTGCCATCTGACGACCAATTTTCTCACTAACCATAGTTTCCCTCTCTCTCTCACTCCACGAACGGTTCTCCCTTTCTCTCGTTTCCCCTCTGATCGCTCCGTCCCCGCCCGTTGTTACGTTTCATCCCCACTCGAACGGTTTCTCTGTCCCCTTCCATGGTTCTAGGCCAGGTTCCTTCTCCTTTTCGCTGTTTCCCATTTCGATCTACTCTCTCTTTCCGCGTCTTATCGCGTCTCTGTGTCGACCCTTTATCCGTTTCTTTTCCCCGCCGATTGTTCTCCCACCATTTCCCTCTCGATACCGAAGGGAAAGCTCGACGACGGCCACGAAGCGTTCGCGGCTACCCGCCACGAGGAAAAGCTATAGCGGCCCGCCGTAAAATCCCTCGTAGCGTATTTCGTATTAAAATATTAAAATATTCATTCGAAGCATAAAGGCGGTGAAATTACGCCGGTTACCGTCATCCATTCACGCACGAGGGTCGCGACAATCGTTCTTTTTTACGGCCGACACGACCTACGACACGTTCGAAATGGTCTGGTTCCCAAACTTCTCGCGACCGGTCGTGTGCTCTCTGTCTCTTTTATTCTGGCCGTGAGATCCGTGTGTACACGATTTCCCCACTTTTTATTCCGAAAGATCTCTCGCGAACGTTGATCCCTGACCGAAACGTAATCTTGTTCATTTAACTAATTCCACTTTTCGATTCTATTATCGGGCAGTTTGAACTGTCGCCACGCTCGATCGCAGTCGATTTGTTATGGCGTTCCCATTCGAATCTACGATCGGAACGTTCGGTCACCGTTTTTCTAAAGGGACGCGACAACTATCGACAGATCGACCGGAGGGATTTCGTATGCAAATATATGAGCTATGCTCCAGAAGGTGGTGCAATCGTCGTCCCCTCTTTGGCCATGCCCATTACAGAATACCCTATATTTCATGGCGATGTTTCCAGACGATAAGAAGTTCGATCGTTCTCGAGTACCTCGAATTTAATTTCGGTCGTCCAACATATGCGGTTCCCGTTGTCATCGACTATTTAAAAATTATTATTAAATCGACGGAGGGAAGTAGAGACGACCAGTCGAAGTGTCTATAGTCTTCTTCGAGTGTACCTTCACCGTGACAGTAGCGGCTGGTTTAACGTCACCGAGAACGAAGTGGGGCTTCGTGTCCCCGATGTTTTTCACAAATGTTTTCGCACCCCACGAAGGTGCTGCTCCGGGCACAGGACAAGGTGCAGCCGGACCGCGCCCCCCTGGACCGCCGTTGGGTCAGAAAAGACCGGCTAAATTATGCAAGCAAACGTTCAGGTAGTAAAGTGTTTTCACGTGGAGCGCAGCGGAACAGGCCGTTGCTGGTTGCGCTCCCTCGTTTCCTCCCTTCGTCTCTGTTCCGCCAACTTCGATCTTACAGTCTCACCCCTTGCGGCGCGCAACCAGGGAGAACTCGCTACCTGTCGGGTCCTAAGCAAATATTTCACGGCAACGTTCGATCCAATTTGACACAATGGGGCTGCGCGAAATCGAATTAAGGGTGCATTACTCGAAGGTGGCCCGTCTCGATCGATCGAGACGTCACGTCGACGTGTCGGAGGAACGAAAGGAAATCGCGGCTGACTGGGTTTTTCTCGGCGAGCCGAATGTCGCGAGAAAAAGAAATCGAGTGGTCGGTGACAAAATTGGAGAGACCCGCGGGCGAATGCTTCGCGAACCGTGGACAAGATCTTAAGGCTGCGCGATCCAAAACGTTCGCGCGTGTAATAAAGTTGGCAAAGATGCGATAATAGCGGGCTGGCATTAAAATGCTCGTAATTCCAACGAAACGGCCCGCGCACGGCGTGTAATAACGAACCGCGTAAATGACAGAGCCGAGCATACATAATTGGCATACGGAGGTGCGCTCAAAATTCCTAGGTTCGGTGGAAGGCTCGGCTATACTTACCTGTTCGCGAGCGAACCACGAGAGAGGTATCGCGCTCTTTTCGTACTCTTCCGCGATGTCAGTCGATATTACGCGCCGATAGCCCGGGGACGTGCGTGCCGGTATCGCGTTAAAATCGTCGAACGGCAATACGATGTTCGTAAAAAAATTTCCTTTCGTTGAAAAATCGCGAAGGACGTGTACTGTCGACGCAGGTTTGCGACGCTTTATGAAAGTAACGTATCAGCCGTGACGATAATGGAAAACATTCCGTCGACCACGGAAGAGTGGAACGGACTGTAACCAGATTTTCGATTACGATGATCGTTCGATGACGAAGCCAAGTAAGGTCTGTGGCGATCTAGTTGTCCGAGTGTCGTGTTTGTGAAGTATTTACCGAAAGAGGGAAGAAAGATGATCGCGAATCGTGCGGTGGCCTTTGCGGAGCTCGATGGTGCCCACAGGTGCGAAGGCGCAAAGCCAGCTGGGTAGCTGAAACGGTACGACACAGGGGGATCCCCGGCACACGATGATCTAACTCACCCCTCCTGAGGGGTGGCTGGCACGTACTGCATAATGCTGCTACCTGTGGCTCTCATTTAAATGTACTAAACCTCGCTCGCCGGCTCGGTCTCTCCCTTCCTCCCCCTTAACCGCTCGCTCGCCGCTAGTTCGCGCTCAACGAAACAGCCTTTTTTATTCGGCCGTTTCTATTGATACCACCCCCATCTGGGGGAGGCACGCCGGTTCGTTTTTCTATCTAATTAATCGTCACGACCGAGTACCTGTTGCACAGGATCGCGCATTTTTTCGTATTCATTTTTTCAAACTTGAACCCGGTTTCGTAATCGGTCCACTTGGGTTTCGAGGTTGTTCGAGACGAGCCGAAAAATTGTAAGCGAACAGCGTCCCGATACAGTCGAGAACTCCCAGTACGTTGCACCTGTTGCACCGCGAGCTACGCGAACAGCAAGCAAAACTATGCGGCGGTTCGGCTGCCGTCAGAAAGATATTCGTTTTTCGCGGATTTTCTCGCGCGAAATTAGGACCTGTTGCGCGCGCAGCTCCCGCGAGTACCGGTGGTTCTACGTTCGGGAATGTAACCGACCATGTTTGGATGGAAAGGACATTATAGAAGTGTAATGTGAAAAACGGGAAGGGTTTGGAAAATTTCGTGTCACAGACACAGAACCGATTGTCGATTTTACCATTCGACAGAGACACCCGCGTTGGTTGTGCAGAGTCGAGTCGAGTCGAATCGAACGGTAGACGACTCGACTCGACTACTCGGGTTCGAATCGAGTCGACTGCTGGCTGAAACGGGGGGTAGGGGCGACGAGAGGAAAGGACGACAGGGGTGAGAGTAGTGGCGCCTGGGGTGCGTAGGTTGCCACGGAGGCGCGGTCCAACCAGGTTCCGCCCGACGGTGACGTTCGTCGACGGCCACCTTGCCAGCGGAGCCAATAGAAGCTCGTACATCGGGTCTCGGTGGGGATGTGCAGGACGGTGGCGCGCATGAGTCGGTTCCACCGAACGGTGGTCCGGGAGCCTCGGGAACCTCGAGCGAGCTGCGAGGCGAGGCAGTCAGTCGCTCTCAGCTACGACATGCATAACGCATGAGAGAGCTCGAGCGAGATCTTTTGCGAGCCGTCGTCTCTCCTCTCGCGCGCACACACATACACACAAACTGTCTCTCTCTCTCTCACACTCTCTCTCGTGCTCTCGCGTCTACACACTCGCACCGGGAGAGACAAACCGTGCGCGAGGAAAGCGTACAACACGCGCACCGGAGACACCACACACAGTGTGCACCTTTTACTCGGTCTACCGTGGTTGCTTCTGGTTCTGGTGCTCGTCCGGCACTCGTTGTCGTGGATCCGTTTCGCGTCCCCGGAGTATACCGATCGTGTCCGTCGTGGTCTCCGCGAGTGTCGTCCCGTCGTGCTACCACGGTTCTCGACGAGTAACCGCCGCGCGCTCGTGTCACCGAGCACTGTCAGTGATAACACGACCCCGGTGATGAGTGATCTCTCCGGCAAAGAACCCCCGATCGACGTCGCGAGTGATTCGGTTTATCGACGATTACTCGGGCACTAGGCTAGGTGTCTTTGTCGCGGGTAGTCGAAGGAAAGACATACCTGCCACGAGGGTGAACCCAGTCGTTTTGGAGGTTCGTGAAGCCGCAGACCGGCTGAACATCCCCGTTCTCCGACGGGGACGGTCCCCGGAGGACGAGAAGTCTCATCTGGAGAAGAGCTAGTTTCGCGTGCCAGTATCTGCTGTCAAGGATTTGCCATCGTTCACTTTTCAACAAGCTATGGACTACGAGTTGTTTTCACGCGGAATGATGTCGCTCACCAGAGTTTCGGAGTGTCCTCGAGAACGATGGACTGTGCGCAACGTGTGACTCGTGATCACTGACGAGAACGAGTCGTTTGTTCTACGTGGCCGCGAAGAAGGATTGTTGGGACGCAGAAGGAAGGACTCGGCGTGGTTCTTCGTTGGAGATCGTACTGTTTAATTCTCGAATCTCCGAAAGGTTCGATCGATACGCGATTGGTGGTGGTGTGTTTGGCAACGATAGACGAGAAAGACTTTAACAAAGGAGTAGAAACGATCCTAGTTGGCAACGGCCACAGGACGAGAAACGGAAGAAACGCGAAACGAGAATAAAAGTTAGCGGCGGTGAAGTTAAGCGAAGGGGTGCCCTGCCCGGGGCAGCCCGAACGTAATCTAGTAGGAGGGAGACCGAAGCGCGAGCTGAAAGGGTGCCGAGAAGCAAACGAACAGAGTGGGTTTCGCGTACCTCTGGACGAGGGGAAGTAGATGGCCGCTACCACGTACATGCCGATTGGTAGCGCAGTGTCGACCGACCTGGATGTTGGTTCGGGAAACGCGATCGGGATGAACATCGCCGTGGGTGGCTACTCCTCGAGCTCGCCTCGCAGCGCCGCCGACGCCGGGGAGATGAAGTACATGCCGGCGCCGCAACATCATCACCATCATCATCATCATCACCAGGTGTCGTCGTCGCCGTCCCCGAATGGGTTGTCGCATCCGACGGCGAGCCTCTCGTCGGCGAATCCCTGGGTGAGCCTGCAACCTAGCAGCGACCACTGGGCGTCCTCGATGGGTATGCACCATCATCCGCACCATCATCCGCACCAGGGGAACACAGCCGGTTTGGATGTGAAACCGTTGACAGCGGCGGCGGCGACCGCCGCTGCGGCCGCGGCCGCGGCAAACGACCAGTCGATGCACGCACATCGCGGCGGTCCTCATCAATCGCCGGGAATGGCCTCGCCGCATCCTTGGCACGCGCCTGTCGTACCGTCGGCCCATTACAATCAGAGCGGTGGAGCGGCCTCGCCCACCACCCTTCAACAGTATCATGCCGCGATGAACGGTATGCTACACCCGCACCCGCATCAACATCATCCTCAGCTGCACAATCACCAGACCGGACTCCATCCGAACCTAAGGGATCCGGGCTCGCCGGTCGGTCACGCGTTGCACCCGGGTCACGCGCACGACCGGGACCACAGCGCCGGCGAGGACGAGACGCCGACCTCGGACGACCTCGAGGCGTTCGCGAAACAGTTCAAGCAACGTCGTATCAAGCTCGGTTTTACCCAGGCGGACGTCGGTCTAGCGCTCGGTACACTCTACGGTAACGTTTTCTCGCAGACGACGATATGCAGGTTCGAGGCTCTTCAGCTGAGCTTCAAGAACATGTGCAAGCTGAAGCCGCTGCTGCAGAAGTGGTTAGAGGAGGCGGACTCGACGACCGGCTCGCCGACGAGCATCGACAAGATCGCCGCCCAGGGAAGGAAACGGAAGAAGCGCACCTCGATCGAGGTGTCCGTGAAAGGCGCCCTCGAGCAACACTTTCACAAACAGCCGAAACCATCCGCCCAGGAGATCACCTCGCTGGCGGACAGTCTGCAGCTCGAGAAAGAGGTGGTCAGGGTGTGGTTCTGCAACCGACGGCAAAAGGAGAAGAGGATGACGCCGCCGAACACGCTCGGCGACGGTATCATGGAGGGAATGCCGCCGGGACACCAGGGACAACCGGGTCTTCATCAGGGTTACCATCCGCAAGATCACCTTCATGGATCGCCTATGGGACACAGCCATAGTCCGCCGATGCTCAGTCCTCAGGGTCTCACGGCCCACTCGTTGGCGGCTCACTAGCGTTCGCCCGGGCCTCCCCCGTTGGGCCTCTCGATAACCTCACAAAACTCGGTGAACAATCCGGTGGCATCGTCGCCGCCGGACACGCTCCCTCCGTTCTATCATCATTACCTGCAGGCACGCAACGGCAGCTACTCCAGCAACTCGTAGCCACCGTGGCCGCCGAACTGTCTCGACGCGGCTAGTTCGCGTTCATTCTGCTCCTAAGTCCGACGCCTCGGACGAAGGGAGCCTGCAACGTGGCGCAACGAACAAACAAACGCGCACGCACGCACGCACGCACGCACACATATACACCATCCGAGAGACAAAAGTTCGCGGCTGCACGCCGTTATATCTGCATCGTTTTGAACAATCAATGTTCATCGAGGTTTTACGGGGTTCAATGAGGCCGAGCCCGGATCATCGGGGAGGCTAGATACGAGGCACGAACGAAATCGTGCCTCGTCAAAAACACCGTCTCGGTATCGCCATCCAGCAACGCCACGGAGAGTCCCAACCATCGTCGTCATCCTCGGAACTGTGACAGGACGAGGAATTCAGTTCCTGTCTATTCTTCCGCGATCTGTCTACGATTCGCGAATAGTTCTCCGTGACCGAACCGTGCGATACCCCTGTGTCGGAAGTGCGTAGTAATTCGTTTACGGTCAACTCGATTTCCGTACGTCCGTCTACCCGTTCGTTCGTTCGCTCGAAGAAGCGAACATCTCATCGAGAACCTCGGCGGCCGCGTTGCCCTCATCGACGCCGTCGTCGTTGGTCGTTATTATCGTTACGACGGTGAGAATCTAAGGAGAAAAGTGCGCGCGGCTGTTCTCGGTGCGCTACGCGAGAATCGAGGGACGTTTTGTGCATCCACGAACGACGGGAAGCGTCCTTCGGGGACACCACCGAGGTGACGCGACGCGACGCGACGGATGGCCGTATACATACGAAAGGAAAACGAAAGGAACGCCAGCCGGAGGCGAAGAGCG